>NC_134485.1:201856960-201889460 GCF_040206685.1 Ascaphus truei | reverse complement strand
CAATAGGATTTTTTTCTTTGCCCCAGGCTTGCACTACCTTTCTTTTGATACATATTCCCAAACATCTGCCTAAAATATTATGTCAGTGTTTAAATATTGTGTATATTATAGTTACATAGTTACATAGTAGATGAGGTTGAAAAAAAGACATGCGTCCATCAATTTACACTTGGAGACCCACTGTTAAAATCCTATCTTCCCATATTTTGATCCCACAGAGAAAATACATTTTAGATGACTGAATTCTTCTTTCATGTGAAATACTCATTGCGTTCTCATGCCTGACCAAATATGCAATATATTCATGTTCTTTCTTTGCTAAATGCAAGATGTCTATTTATTTTGTTATTGTAGCTGTTGAGTCATGATAATGCATGTGCTCCTTGTGCACTAGGGAAGACAATGAGTCACAGTAATAATATATTTCTGTTGAACAAGGTGAATGAAAAATATGCAGGGGCCTGAAATGGACTAAATGGATCATTGGACATGTTTCAAAAATCAAACATAATTTTAAAAGAATAATCTATTTGAGTGAATTTTATGTCCTTAAGCCATGATGGACAACCTATGTTGCAAAGTGAATAGGTTCTGCATCTCTATAGTGTCTATTCGTTAAAGTGTGAGAATGGATGGTAAAGTAAATGTCAAAATCCTTTAAAAATACATATTAATTAAATACTTCTTTTAATAGTGATATCATTTTGGCTTGTCAAATCCATGCAGTGTTCAGAACAAAATAAACAGTGCAGCATTCACTAAAATCATTGTATAAATGTAAACAACATTACTAGTTTCCTAAAGCAGCCCCACTCTAACTAGCCCCCCCCCCCTCTTTTTTTCCTCAAGTGTGGAACCGAGGAACGCCTGGTGCTGAACTTCAATATTTTCACTTACTGGTGAAGTCACTGGCATAACTACCTAGTTTAAGTGAGAATTAAATGGCCATTCAAAAAGGGAAGCCACAACAAATGATCCAGCGAATTCCTATTCACCTGAGATTTGGTGGCAACTTTCAATCTCTTTTAGTAAGATTTGGCTGCCCCAAGATGTAGCCATTACGTCATGGGGTCTAACATTCTAGGTGGCCCATGAGGTAGTTACTACGTTATGGGATCTAACATTCTAGGGGCCCCATGAGGTAGAGTGCTAGTTTTCTAAGGGAGATTTAGTCCTACGCTCCTATGGAGCCCCTCTGGACACAGTTGCCAGAGGCTCCATTGCACTCTGGTATCGCAGTCCCTCTCGCGCCCAAGGATTTAAGGCTATAGAAAACAAAATACTTCAATATGCATGTAATGTTTGGGTAATCTTTTGAGTTATGTCAACAAATAATATATATATAGACAATTTAGGTTACACACCACTTGGATTGATCAATAAAGAGATTCCTTGCCCAGTATATATGTTATTTAAAACAAAACCTTTAAACTATCACCAAACAGTTGCAGAACAGATATAACCCAAATATTGAAGAGAGGATAAAGAGATTGTAAATAGTGCGTTTACATTAATTTAGTTGCCTCATCAACAACTAAATGATTAAGAATTAACCAACATTTTCACAGACTAATAAGCACAAAATTTGAATGATATGCAAATTTGGTATTTAATTAAGCAAATCTCAAAATATTAAGTATTCTCATTCTTTCAATAACTTGCAAGATAGGAATTAACTGTTAAATCCTGCAATTTTTTCATGTTTACCTTAGGCTTGGGAAACATAATAATTTGCCTATATATAATGGGAGAATAATGTACAAAGGTAATGGTGCAGTCTCACTAACTAATTTGGTGCTACAATTATTACCATAACGGTCGTGTCCTAATTAAACAGGTGGTGCTCATTGAATGTGTGATGACACATGTATTGCGGTTTGTATACACTACTGCTGGATTCATTAGAGACCAAGTGTACTTAAAAAAGCAATGATTTTAAATACTATTATGGGCACTCACTAATATTGATATTGATTACCTTGTATGGCAACCTCATTTTAGGTTTAGCTATTACATATTCCATGTAGTTATTGTGAGGTATATTACCATCTTCATTGTGCTATTTATGAGTCTGATCAAACTTACAGACCATCTATTAATGGCATAGCAGATAACTCAATAAACTGTATTGTATACAGTATGTCTGACTTGGCCATTTGAGAGGTTGTAACAACTTATTTGGACATTGTCATCTGCTAGTGTATGATACGAGTGAACCCAATTGGACCTTATTAGTATCCTTCAGCTAATGTAATTTATGTGACTATTTTGAGTCTACATTTAACTGAGAGTGTTCAATAGTATTGTGACCTAGGGCCTCATGCAGTAAGCCCCGATACAAAATTTTCGGCAAGAATTGCGAAAAGGCTTTTTTGGGGCGATTTGTCCTCGCAGTATTCAGTAAGGGCCGAATCCTTCCGATCCCTGCCGAAGCACTGCGAAAGCAAAGCTGCCGATGAGCCTGTGCCGATACAGCCTGGCTCCCGATAAGGCCTTTTCTGCCGATAGATGTTTGCAGCTGAGAGAGAAAAGCCGCTCTCTCAGCGCAAACATCGGCAACAAATAAAGTATTTAAAAACAACTTTTACTGATAGTGGACATGTGCAGGGGGTCTTCGGAGCTGAAGCACGTTGGTTTCAGCTCCGGGGTCCCCCTGCTCCCCGAGATACAGGCCCCTTTATGAGGTGCCGGTATCCCTCTGCGTTTAAAGGTCCCGATCACGTGACCGCGACCTGTAAACAAAGCAGAGGGATATCGGCACCCCAAAAGGGGCCTGTATCTCAGGGAGCACGAGGTCCCCGGAGCTAAAACCAACGCGGTTCTGCTCCGGAGACCCTCTGCATATCCACACTATCAGTAAAAAACACACATCAATAAAGACTCGTTCCTTACCTTGGCGGCTATGTGCTACGGTAATGAAGTAGCATGAATGTATTTTTAATAATACTGTACAGTGAGCAGGGGGTTCCCTGAGCTGAACCGCATTGCTTTGTGGAGCAGGGACCCCCTGCTTCCCGAGTTACAGGCCCCGGTATGTGTCATCGGGTAGCAGTGTCGCCGCCATGTTTATAGCGTTCCCGCAACAAATATGGCGTCCACACTGTAACCGATGGCCCAAACCGGGGCCTGTAACTCGGGAAGCAGGGGGTCTCTGAGCCACAAATAAATGCGCTTCAGCTCAGGGGGCCTCCTGCTCCCGCACAATATTATTAAAATACATTAATGCTGCTTCATTACCACAGAGGATAGCCGCTAAGGCAATGAAGGGGTTAACGCATAGTAGCATGTTTATTGGGGACAAATGCCCCCCAATAAACATAGCAGCAATGCACAACATACAATACAGTAATGGGCAACAGTACTATTATCCACAAATGGATAATAGTGCAGTTGTCCATTTACAATACATACACACCAATAAAGACATTAAATACATGTAGCACTCACCCATGTACGGCTGCCACGATGAAGGCCATCCTCATCTTCATCCTGCCCATGCCCCATCCGCTTCTGCAAAACAGACACAATAATTAAAACATTCTATGTAATGTCCCCTAACCCCTTAATCACCATAACGGTTATTAACCGCTACAGTCATTAAGGGGTTAACCCACCATCACCCACATACCCTCTCCCACTAACCCCCCCAACCCTGAGGCCCAACCACCCTCACCCACTATCCACAGGGGAGTACTACCAAATACCCTTGGGGCATATACCCCCTCCCCCAGCACATACAGTACAATAATGAGCCAAATAAATATTATCCACATAGGTATAATACATTATTTGGCCATTATTAAACACATTCAATACAGTAATAAAGTGATTTAAATTGTACTAACCTCATCAATAAGAAGTCTCCATCGCCAGCATAATCCTTGGTGTCCGTTGCCAAAATAATAAATAGCCAAAACATTTGAATACCAGTAACATAACACTGAACCCCTTAATCACCTTATCGGGTACTAACCTGAAAGGTAATTAAGGGGTGAAGCCATCCTGCAATGCCAACAACACTTATGCATAACATCCTCAATGATTTAAAAACCAATTGCCTAACCAAATCCCATTTAATCATTCAATCTGAAGGCTCACATGCCTCTTAAAACATTGCATTTACAGTGTATACATGTAGCATAACATGTAAACTACATGTACACGCTGCAAATCAATGTTAACAATACAATAATCCCACTCAAATCGCCATACATCACAAGAAGTATATTATTTAATCCTATTAACTCACCATCAATGAATTAACACACATCAATTACATCCCTAAACAATTAAAATACCATCCATACCAATTACACAATGAACTAAAGCTATCGTAACAGAGAACCACTTCAAAACATAGAAAAAAGTACACCAACAATTACAATATACTAAAGCAAGGCTTTCCATAACCTACTGTACGGCCTAGAAGCCCAACACTTACATCTCTCTAATAATAAAATACATTTACCACACATCTATGCATAGCCACAATGATTAACAATACAGAATATCAAGCTTTAACAACAGTATCATGTATTACCCTGTATATATATATGTAGACATACATACATACATACATACAGTGGCAACAAATGATATGCATTTAAAAAAATGAACACATTAAAAAGCAACAAAAAACACAGTTACATTCAATACATTTCTTTCTTAAACTTACCATTACTTGCCCCCACCGACTCCCGTTGATCAGCTTACTCACGAACCAATCCACGACACCATCCACGAAACAATCCAGGAACAGGAAACCATGAAATAAAAAAACATTAAAAATTAAACATTAAAATAATATAACATGACAATCAAGGGTTGTTCTAGTTTTAATCCATGTGAATCTGTATTAAAATACCTTGTTCCGGGGTCTTCTTGGCGTCCGGTGCCACACCCAGGTCTTCAATCTTCAGGAGGAGGTCCTTCCTCCTAGACGTCTGTCTTCAAAATGAGACGCCATAGGCTTTTAAATTCCTATGACATCACATTTGTCGTCATATGGTTCCCACGGCCCTGATTGGGCCGTGAAAACCATGTGTTTTGGCCGATGTAAAAAAAATTGATGACGTCACTTAAAGTCAATGACAGCACAGCCAATCAGAATGGCTTTGCTGCAATTGCCTTTAAGAAAACGTCATGAAAAGACACATGGCCGGACTCACATGGTACGGCAGCCAATCAGAGTGTGGGAACTCCATCCCTACTCTGATTGGCTGCCGTACCATGTGAGTCCGGCCATGTGTCTTTTCATGACGTTTTCTTAAAGGCAATTGCAGCAAAGCCATTCTGATTGGCTGTGCTGTCATTGCCTTTAAGTGACGTCATCAATTTTTTTTACATCGGCCAAAACACATGGATTTCACGGCCCAATCAGGGCCGTGGGAACCATATGACGACAAATGTGACGTCATAGGCCTTTAAAAGCCTATGGCGTCTCATTTTGAAGACAGACGCCGAGGAGGAAGGACCTCCTCCTGAAGATTGAAGACCTGGGCGTGGCACCGGACGCCAAGAAGACCCCGGAACAAGGTATTTTAATACAGATTCACATGGATTAAAACTAGAACAACCCTTGATTGTCATGTTGTATTATTTTAATGTTTAATTTTTAATGTTTTTTTATTTCATGGTTTCCTGTTCCTGGATTGTTTCGTGGATGGTGTCGTGGATTGGTTCGTGAGTAAGCTGATCAACGGGAGTCGGTGGGGGCAAGTAATGGTAAGTTTAAGAAAGAAATGTATTGAATGTAACTGTGTTTTTTGTTGCTTTTTCATGTGTTCATTTTTTTAAATGCATATCATTTGTTGCCACTGTATGTATGTATGTATGTATGTCTACATATATATATACAGGGTAATAAATGATACTGTTGTTAAAGCTTGATATTCTGTATTGTTAATCATTGTGGCTATGCATAGATGTGTGGTAAATGTATTTTATTATTAGAGAGATGTAAGTGTTGGGCTTCTAGGCCGTACAGTAGGTTATGGAAAGCCTTGCTTTAGTATATTGTAATTGTTGGTGTACTTTTTTCTATGTTTTGAAGTGGTTCTCTGTTACGATAGCTTTAGTTCATTGTGTAATTGGTATGGATGGTATTTTAATTGTTTAGGGATGTAATTGATGTGTGTTAATTCATTGATGGTGAGTTAATTGGATTAAATAATATACTTCTTGTGATGTATGGCGATTTGAGTGGGATTATTGTATTGTTAACATTGATTTGCAGCGTGTACATGTAGTTTACATGTTATGCTACATGTATACACTGTAAATGCAATGTTTTAAGAGGCATGTGAGCCTTCAGATTGAATGATTAAATGGGATTTGGTTAGGCAATTGGTTTTTAAATCATTGAGGATGTTATGCATAAGTGTTGTTGGCATTGCAGGATGGCTTCACCCCTTAATTACCTTTCAGGTTAATACCCGATAAGGTGATTAAGGGGTTCGGTGTTATGTTACTGGTATTCAAATGTTTTGGCTATTTATTATTTTGGCAACGGACACCAAGGATTATGCTGGCGATGGAGACTTCTTATTGATGAGGTTAGTACAATTTAAATCACTTTATTACCGTATTGAATGTGTTTAATAATGGCCAAATAATGTATTATACCTATGTGGATAATATTTATTTGGCTCATTATTGTACTGTATGTGCTGGGGGAGGGGGTATAGGCCCCAAGGGTATTTGGTAGTACTCCCCTGTGGATAGTGGGTGAGGGTGGTTGGGCCTCAGGGTTGGGGGTGTTAGTGGGAGAGGGTATGTGGGTGATGGTGGGTTAACCCCTTAATGACTGTAGCGGTTAATAACCGTTATGGTGATTAAGGGGTTAGGGGACATTACATAGAATGTTTTAATTATTGTGTCTGTTTTGCAGAAGCGGATGGGGCATGGGCAGGATGAAGATGAGGATGGCCTTCATCGTGGCAGCCGTACATGGGTGAGTGCTACATGTATTTAATGTCTTTATTGGTGTGTATGTATTGTAAATGGACAACTGCACTATTATCCATTTGTGGATAATAGTCATTGTGCACATTACTATACAGTATGTTAGGGGGGTATAGGTGTTGTTGGGTTTATATATATATATATATATATATATATATATGTATATGTATATATATATATATATATATATATATTTCTTTCTTTAATTATTTATTTATTTAGTTATTGTGGGGCTGGGGTGTGTATTTTTTTAATATTGTGGCTAGTGGGGGTGGGTGAAAGGGGTATTAGCCCCAACGGTGGTAGTTTAGGGCTTGCGGGTGGGTAGCGGGAGGCCTTAACCCCTTCAGGACCGTAGCGGTATTAACTGCTACGGTCGTGAAGGGGTTAAGTGCCCCCGCAACCCCCCCGCAAGTCCTAAACTCACACCCAGGGCCAAATACCCCCCTCACCCATCCCCGCTACCCACAATAACGCTGGCACGGTGGGTTAACCCCTTCATTGCCTTAGCGGTTAGCCGCTAAGGTAATGAAGTGGCTTTTAAATGCCTTTTTCCTGCCTCGGATGCATGCCGGGGGGCTCCGGTGCGGGTATCAGCTCCGGAGACCCCCGGCATCAATCACAGGCAGGAAAAAGGGCTGATTTTTTCTAAGTGTCGCCCTTGCCGATGCTTCTCCTTCAGCAAGTTGCCAACTTTAGTTGGCGGGCTGGATTGGCCATAAAATCTCCAATCTGGCCTGCCGATCAGCACCGAAAAGCTGATCGGGGCTTACTGAATTCAGGCGGGTTAAAAAAGTCCCGATAAGTGGCTTATCGGCAGCCGGGTGGCGAAATTTTTTTTTTCGGAAGAAAAGTTGCCGATAATTCCCACTTATCGGGGCTTACTGAATCTGGAAGGGAAAAAATGCCGATAAACGCCTTATCGGGGCTTACTGCATGAGGCCCCTAGTATTCAACAGAACCCTATAGCTTGTTTAGTAGGCTAATTTGGATGTCATATGATTGTCATTGATTCCACCTACATAGCTATTTGTTAACACAGAGCCATCCTACCTTGGGGACTTTTAATACTGTATCACTGTATATAAGTTTTTTGCCCTTGCGTCGTTGTTATGCATTTATCAATAAAGTGTTATTATTTTGTTACTATCTAGTACTTATTCTACATTGTCATCCTGAGGGAATTAACTTAATACCCTATTTATGGGAATATTGATACTCCCTGACTATTTTAGTCATGATTATACATTCACACTTTGAGTGCAGACTGAATGGGATACAGTGTAGTCAGTCTATCCTGCATTTTTGTTGGCTCTATGGGCCTCATTCAGAAAAGGTTCATAAAAAATTTTACCGGACCATTTAAATCACCCTTTTTATGAGCGTTGCTATCATGGTATTCAGAAAGCCTTCATTACCTGTCATAGCAAAATTCACAAAACGGGTGATAAGCCGGTGATCTGATGAACGACTCTCTGTAAAGGCCTTACCCAGAGAGTTGTATCTGCTGTAGAGAGAGCTTCTCTGAGAGAGCCATCTCTCCCTGTGCAAATATCACGCGAAATGTATGTGTATAAATTTTAATTTTGTTAATAGTTTAGATGAGCAGGGGGTCTCCTGAGCTAAACCGCATTGGTTTCAGCCTCAGGGACCCCCTACTTCCCGAGATACAGGCCCCGTTATGAGGTGCCGGTATCTCCTATGCATTTTATTCCCATGGTCACGTGACGCGGACATTTAAATGCATAGGAGATACTGGCCGCCATAACGGGGCCTGTATCTCGGGAAGTAGGGGGTCCCTGAGGCTACTGTATCCGCTATGGTAATGATGTTTACTGTAAATGCATTTTTATTGCACAGGATTCATGCCAGAGGTCTCTGGTGCTAATATTAATGGATATCAGCTCCAGAGTTTCCCGGCATCAATCCTATGCAGGAAAAATGCATTTTTTTTCTAAGTCCCATCTCGCCGCTTCTCTGCAGGTTTCCAACACCTTTAAGCCAACTTTTTCTGGCGTGAGAATTTTGTGATAAAATCACCATTTTAGAGCGGTTGTCACGGGAGACTCCTATGGCGGGTAGGATCTCGGTGGCCGGAACAGCACGAGCGTAGTAGGGGTCACAAGCAGAGATCAGAGGTAGGCGGCAGATAGCGAAGTCAGGTAACAAGCAGGGGTCCGAGGCAGGCGGCAGGTAGCGAAGTCAGGTAATAAGCAGAGGTCGGCAACGAGGAGACTGGAACAGGACAGGCGGGGCAGGACAGGTCCGGGAGCAGGGACTGAGATCAGGGAGCAGGGACTGAGACCGGGGAGCAAGGAACAACCAGGGACAAGCCAGATTACCAGCAAGGGCCTTTACTAGGAACAGAATCAAATACAGACAGGTACAGGAACAGATCAGGATCAGAGACAGAGGCATGTGCATAGGAGTCTGACTTGAAGCAAAGGCAATTGAACCAACCAGGAAGCAGAAGCTATAAAGGACAGAGACAGGAGCAACAAGAAGACAGACAGGCAGACAGAGGAACCCAGAGGAAACCGAAGACAGCAGCACACCCAGTGGACAAAGAAGAACTATGGCTAAGCAGGAGGTCTAGGCGACCCTGACAGCGGTGATAGGCGTTCATAGCCAAATCACTGCTACTAGAATTGCACGAGTTTATGAACATGCCGAAAAGTGGTGATAAGTGGCTTATTACTGCTGCCTCGGTGATATTTTTTATGACCATTTTTTTTGAGCAATTCAGTCTTTTATCACCCACTTATCACTGCTTACTGAATAGCAGTAGGCATTTTGGGTGATAAGTGCTTGATAAGTGGCTTTTGAATGCTTTCTGAATGAGGCCCTATATGTAGGCCCTATACCTATGCACCTCAGATTACTGTCATTTGGATTTTGGTTGAGCGGTTGGTTACCCAACTGTATATTTATTGCCAATCAGAACACAGGGTTGTTCTTTTCCTACCCATCAGCTCCAAGATAACCCTAAGGACAGCTAAATCGTTTTCAAATAGCCAACCATAGTTATTGCCTTATTGACACATTTAATATTATAGGAGGCTCTAGGTAAGCCGGGAGGAGGCCTCCCTAAAAGCACCAGCCAGGGCTCTGGAGTCAGAGTAGGGGACAACATAGAGTTAGCTAAGGTGTAAACGTGTTTTCACAATGTTCCAGCACTGGACCAAATATGGAGGAGAGGACTTATGCCAAAGTCCTTGTAGCATAATGGGGATGTTGGCACTATTGATCGGTTCTCCACTGAAATCGGAAGAGTACAGAACAGGTACATCAACCTGGGTAGCAGGTTCATTTTGATTGCCACTATTCTGCCTATCCAGGAGATCCAGTACCTGTTCCACGCTTCTATATTGATTTTCAGGAGTCGAAGCAATCTGGGATAATTCGCTTTATATAAGGACTGATAAGATCTTGTAAGATAAACCTCTACGTAGGGGAGGGAGAGAGTCTTTTTGCAATGAAAAGTCAAAGTTGACCTTGAGTAGTTTAACTAGGTTCTCTGGTAAATTTATGTTTACGGTCTGTGATTTAATTTGATTGATTTTGAACCCAGAAATCATGCTAAACTGGTCAAGAGTCTGAAACAGGTTGGGCAAGGAGGTAAGCGGCTTGGAAATGGTCAGCAGTATGTCATGTGCAAACAATTTGTTGTTGATATTCCCTATTGGGATGCGAGATATATTGAGGATGTGAGATATATTGGGGTTGTGGAAGCGGCTAGGGGCTCAATTGAAAGTGCGAAAAAGAAAGTGGACAGGCCTGCCTCTTACCATTAGTGATAGATATTGTACCTGAGAGTATCCTGAAGCATTTAATCTTGGTGCTCAGTTTTTGCTATAGCCCCTGTACCCGAGAGTATCCTGAAGCATTTAATCTTGGCACTCAGTTTTTGGAAAAGCCCCTGTACTCCCCTCATAAAGTTAGCCACGAAGCTGAACATTTGGAGCACTTTATAGGGATAGGTCAAATCGAATCGGTCAAAAGCCTTTTCGGCATCTAAACACAGTAGCATGGATGGGTTTTAGTATAACAGACTCTATGAATTAAGTTTAATGTCATTCTCACATTGTCCAGGGGGATGTCTGGAGGGGATGAGACCAACCTGGTCATGGTGCACCAAGAACGGCATGAATTAATTTAAATATTTAGTAAAAATCTTTGCATACAATTTGATATACAGTTGTGTGAAAAAGAAAGTACACCCTCATTGAATTCTATGGTTTTACATATCAGGACATAATAACAATCATGTGTTCCTTAGCAGGTCTTAAAATTAGGTAAATACAACCTCAGATGAACAACAGCATATTACACGTCTCATGATTTATTTAACCAAAATAAAGCCAAAAAGCATTTCAATCAGTTTGAGGTCTGGATTTAGACTGGGCCATTGCAACACCTTGATTCTTTTCTTTTTCAGCCATTCTGTTGCAGATTTTCTGGTGTGCTTGGGATCATTGTCCTGTTGCATGACCCAATTTCGGCCAAGCTTTAGCTGTCAGACAGATGGCCTCACATATGACTCTAGAATACTTTGGTATAAAGAGAAGTTCATGGTCAACTTAATGACTGCAAGGTTCCCAGGTCCTGTGGCTGCAAAACAAGTACAAATCATCACCCTTCCACCACCGTGCTTGACATTTGATATGAGGTGTTTGTGCTGATATGCTGTGTTTGGTTTTCGCCAAACGTGGCGCTGTGCATTATGGCCAAACATCTGCCCAAAGGACATTGTTCCAGAAGTCTTGTGGTTTGTTCAGATGCAACTTTGCAAACCTAAGCCGTGCCATGTTCTTTTTAGAGAGAAGAGGCTTTCTCCTGGCAACACTTCCAAACAAACCATACTTGTTCAGTTTTTTCTAATTGTACTGTCATGAACTTTAACATTTAACATGCTAACTGAGGAAACAGAAGGGAAGAAGAAGAACCTCCCAAAGTAGAGCTCCAGAACAAATGAAAAAAACGGCAATCAGTAGTTAACAATACACATTTCAAATCCACAGTTCCATCCGGTGAATGAACCTATGTTGGCTCCTATTGGGGGTGTTGACCAAAAATATAAATGGGATTATTCAGGGAAGACCGTAGTATAGATCAACCCGACTCCCAACTAATTGGATAAACAATGCCCCGGAGCTGGATCCCAGTGTATGAAGATTAAGGATAAAGTTTTAGTTCTTACTGAGGCTTGATTGAAGAAGTCTGGATGGGCATGCAAAAGGGTCAACGATCAATATGGGTAAAGGAAACCCCCAGCCAGGGGAAAAGCGCCATGCACTGCTGCCGTGGAATCACCAAAAAATAAGCTGATGCTGCTGGGTCACTGGAAAATTATTTATTTAATTATCGAAACATACAAAAATAGCAAAGTCCCTCACGGAGGAACACTCTGACGTGTTTCGTGCCCTTAAGGGACTTTGTCAAAGTCAGAGTGTTCCTCCGTGAGGGACTTTGCTATTTTTGTATGTTTTGATAATTAAATAAATAATTTTCCAGTGACCCAGCAGCATCAGCTTATTTTTTGGCGATTCCACGGCAGCAGTGCATGGTGCTTTTCCCCTGGGTGGGGGTTTCCTTTACCCAACATGCTAACTGAGGCCTGTAGAGTCTGAGATGTAACTCTGGGGTATTTTGCAATTTCTCTGAGCATTACATGGTCTGACCTTGGGGTGAATTTGCTGGGACGTCCACTCCTGGGAAGATTGGCAACTGTCTTGAATGTTTTCCACTTTTGAATAATCTTTCTCACTGTAGAATGATGGACTTTAAATTGTTTGGAAATGGCCGTATAACCCTTCCCAGATTGATGGGCAGCAACAATTGCTTCTCTAAGATTATTGCTGAAGCATTTCCTCCTTGGCATTGTATTAACACACACCTGAATGCTCCAGACCAGCAAAGTGCTAAAACTTCGGCTTTAATAGAGGTGGTCACACTTGCTGATGATGAATTAATCAATGGCATTTGATTAGCAGCACCTGTCTGCTACTTAGCATCTTAATTCCTATGGAAGCAGTAAGGGTGTATTTACTTTTTAACACATAGCTTCTCCATTTTGGCGTTATTTTTGTTAAATAAATCATGACACGGTGTAATATGTCATGTGTTGTTGTTCATCTGTGGTTGTATTTACCTTATCTTTATACCTGCTGAGGAACAGATGATTGTTATTATGTCCTGATATGTAAAACCATAGAATTCAATGAGGGTATACTTTCTTTATCACACAACTGTAACTGTTAATAAGTGATATTGGGCGGTACTGTAAGATGAGGTACCAGGATGTCTGCACATTTTTTTAAGTAGGCCATGGAGAACCCATCTGGACCAGGGGACGTGGCAATTTTAAGTTCTTTAATAGCCTCCAGTACTTCCTCATGATTGGCTCAGTGAGTTTCTCTCTATGAGAGGGTTTAATTTTGGGTAGCTGGCATTGCTTTAAGAAGGTGTCTAACATATTGAGGGGCTCTACTTGGCTTCAACCTTTTTCCCATCATATAGGTTTTGATCAAATATCTGGAATTGCTTAATTATAAGCGTGGGGATGTGTATCAGGGAGCCGTCTGGTAAGCGGATAGCATGGATATTGTGTATGGTGAATGCTTCCCTGAATTTTTTGGCTAGCATGGTATGTGCTTTAATGCCAGTCATATATAGAAGTACATGCACACCGCTAATAGGTGCTGGAGGGGGGTACTTATCTGCCGGTGCGCTGTGTCCAGGCAGGTCCAGACATCCCAAAGGTAATCAAGCAAGGAAATGAAGCAGGCACACTGTCTTTCTGAGGGTGCAATTTATTGTGCCACCAAAAGGTCCAACGTTTCGGCAAAGATTGCCTTTATCAAGGAGAGGGCTTGATAAAGGCAATCTTTGCCGAAACGTTGGACCTTTTGGTGGCACAATAAATTGCACCCTCAGAAAGACTGTGTGCCTGCTTCCATTTCCTTGCATGTGTTTTAATGCCCCACTCATAAAATTTCTGGTCTGTTCAGAGTCTGACTCTTTGAATTTTATTAGCTAAACATAAGTTTAGCTCCCTTCGAACTTTGGTAATATCTGCCAGGAGTGGGACAGTTTCCACCCTTTTGTCTATCTTCCAGCTGGGCTAGCACACCTTGGAGAGCAGTTATACGTTGTATTCTATTTTGTTTCCTACAGTATGTGAGACTACTCTAATTATTGTCCCACTGATGATGGCTTTGTGAGCATCCCAGGAAGTGGCTTATTGTATCTCTGGGGAACAATTGGTATCAAAAAAGAATTTTAAATCCTCCTCTACCTGTTGTTGGATTTCTGGGGTACATAATAGTCATTCAGTTAGACGCCACTAATAGTTACCCCTTGGGAGAGCCAGGTTGGCGCTTGAGATGTCTATCATAGTGTGATTTTAGCAATACTAGTCTGTGTTACCTGGGAGATCAGATGGGTGTCCTTGCGAAAAAGTCTATGCGGGAGTAGGGGATATGGCGCGCCAAAATGAATGTGTAGTCCCTGACCATGGGATTTAGGGTTCTCCAGATGTCTATCAACTGCATGTCTTTTGGTCTATAAGAATATTTGCATCTTTCGAGAATTGTTTATGAAAATACGTAGGATCCGAGCGCCTGCTGAAATGTGTCACCTGAATAAATATTATGTCTTCTTCTTCCGTCTTAGAGTTATCAAAACTTAACCTGTGCTTTCGAGGACTGTTGAAATCTTTAACATTGTGAGAGATTATCTTAATTACAGACATGAATGAGAGATAGATAATATATATTTGAACCAGCCTCCCAAGGGGTGATGAGCCCAGCCTTTCAGGGAACCTGGACCTGTGTAGTTGTTGAGAACTGCAGGGGAAAACAAAGAAAGCAGAAGAGAAATAGAAAGAAATAGGAGAAGTTATGTAAAACATTTATATATGAATAGGAAAACAAAATAGGGTAATAAAAAATAATCAAAATGCACAAGGGGCTGTCTAACCCTCAGGTACAGTATGGGGGTGCTAAGATGTCCGCTGTAGGTGTACAGTAAACAAAAAACTTATTGGGGATGATGCTTAATACCACAACCTCTGACATTCACAGCACTCCACAAGGGGAGCTGAAAAAAGGAAAATCATTTATTGCCCGACTAATCATGCAGCCTTAAATAAGGCTGTAAAGTAGGCATATGATGTAAAAAAAAAACCATAATACTTAATGTTAGCGGGCGCTTTGTCTAACATGAGAGCACTTGATTCATGGACCCTATGACCTGCTGGTCCAGTCCCGTGTATAAACTTTTAACTTTAACTAGGGTCCTATCTGACCCAGTATCTAGCGATGACTTTTGTAACTATATATGCCAGGGTTAATAAGCCTAACAGGGAATAAACCTAAGACCCCCCCAAGTGTTCTTCAACAATATCATAATTGTTCTTAAGGCTGCTGGGATCACACAGTAGTCCTGAGCTGGGGGAAGTTGGAAGAATTACAATAACAAACCCTATGTGTTTCAAACTTCATGTGCTTCATGCAGGGAGCCACCTATGAGTGGCTGCACGGCATCACTAGGCTTTACCAATCAGTAAAGTCAGTTGGATTGTGACTGCAGACTACAATTTTCTAGCATACCTTCTGGTTGAGGTACTAATCTATCAGTTGTGTCCTTAATGTCTCATATTAAAATGATAAATTAAAATACATTTGTATATTTGTTGGGATTTTAAAACCAAGTAGAGCAAGGTGCAAGGAGTTTGTTGTCACAGATACAGCAATATGAAATATGTGTTCATTATCTTTCTTCAGTCATAAGAATGCTTTAACCACTGAGAACTAAAAAGGAAGATGTCAGGGTACTGGAAGTAACATAAAGGGAAATATAAATCTTATTACATCATCATCATCATCATCATCATCATCATCATCATCATCATCATCATCATCATCATCATCATCATCCTTTCAGTTCTAACCTATACCTTTATCAAGACGTCTAAGACCGAATCATTAATGTCTGCAATGCAATTCGAATTATTCCACACAAAGTGCCAGGTTCTTGGTTATATTTATCTCAGTGGTACACAGATGCCAGTTCAGCGAAGTTCATAGTGCACTTATTATTTTGTATATTGACTAAAAACAGTTGCTGTGTTGGTACGTTCAATGAATCACAATCTCAGGTATCAGAGGTAGCTTATTAATCACACTGGCTATGTTACAGAACTGGTGAAGTTGCTAGAAAAGGCATTGCTATAAAAACTCCATAATAAGTACATTAAAAAATATTACCAATATATTACCACCTTCAATGAGATAATAGACTAAACCATGTCCTTAAATAAGAGATAGCAAGATTTATGACACTGTTGAAGGCCCTTTAGATGTTTGCTTGCAAACACTGTTCAGCTAATGGTCTCAGAGGCTCAACACCTGACATGATTTATTAGAAACCCAAGAATGTTGCAAGTTGAAAATATATTTATTGTACTTCTTTAAAAGTACCAGATCTGTATTACGGCTAACATATATTACACATCCTTCTTGTTGTAAAAAAAATAAATTGCTTTTGTTATATACAGAACTTGGATATACATGGAATCCACATCCACAAATCATATCATGACTGACTACTACATCCATCTGTAGTACAATGGTGGCACAGTATTGTGAATTCGTCAACAATTCGGCCTCCAAGATGACATTCATTGTTGTTGCAACCAATGGACTCAATTCATTATGCTATGAAGCCATCTTCCCGAGGCTGGAGAAGATTTCAGACCAATCCATTTGAATTTAGCTAAAGTCATCCCCAGTACAGGGAAGCATATTCACAGCACTCGCAACAGAGCTCTGTACTGGTTATTAGACAAGTCTCTACTGCGTCTGGAAGAACCTAATTCACCAACATAATTCACCGCAAATAAAATTAGTGTGAAGTAAATTAAAACGCGATTCTTACTCTTAAAGCATCAGTCCATGCTGCTCGCCTTTCTTATTTTTATCGGGGGAGGGGATATGTTTGGTTATTTTACCTGAACCAGGGGGTAACCTGGAGGTGAGCTACAGTCCCTGAGGACCTCTGGGCATTTCCCGGTTTCAGTGAGTAGTTTTTCCACTGGCCTCCTGGCTCAACTTTGCTCAGACTGCCAATATTAAGTTGCAGTGCCTTTGAGGCAAAAAAAGAGGATGTTGCAGCTTTCTACTGGTGACCCCATGGATATATTTATAATGTCATAAAACACATCTCAGGAACAGCAGGGTCTCTGCAGGTGGGGGAACCGCACCAGCTCCCTTGTTTAAATACGTAAGAAACAAAATGCATGCAAAAAATGGGGACTGCTGCTTTAGGGGAAAATGTTATTTTAGCATATGGTTTTAGGACTTCAGCAGCAATATTTTACAAATAACTTGGATTACGAAAATATAGGTGTTAATCTTTATATTGTTTACCATATTTCTAAAAGTTTACTTCATAATAAACGCAGTAATCTAAAACTGTAAAATTAAACCAGATTTGTTATTTTTCTTTGATAGTATGTGTTAAGTCTTAGCTGCATTTGATGTAGAACCTTACTCAAAGTAAGAAATCAGTTGTTGCTCTGTTAAATGGAAGTCATCACAAGCACAAGGCATATCAGATAGAAAAACATGATTGTACATGACGTATAACAGCATAGACAAGCTCTTATAATGCTTATTTATGTGCCATGCATAGAGTGATTGATAAATATAATGCATTATAGAGGCTTGTTATGTTGGTTGAGTACAAAGACAGACCGTTACATGGTGATTTACTTTGTATAATATCACATTATTTGGACTCAACAAAAAGAAAGGTGCAGGAAAAAGCGCTTAAGCTTAATAAACAATAAAACAATACTGTGAAATGTACTCTAATATTTCAGAGTGCAAAATAAACTCATATAAATAAGCCAAGGTTGCCCGGAAACACTAACCGAACCAAATCGGAGAAAACAATGCAGAAAACAGATACAAACCGGCGCCTAAAGATACAGTCCAAGCAAATGTCCAAATGCACTAGTAAGAAGGTGGCATCTAATCCTTATAGGATGATCAAATCATGTGCACCTGGACTGGCTTGCAGACTTTGTGGATGGTGTCACGTGATATGTAAAATCAAACACAAACAAAAATCATAGTGTATTCTGCTAGTTAAAATCACATATAACATATAAAAACATACACACATAAAACTCCAATGACAAATATCAACATAAAAGACAAACAGAAGCTAAATGAACAATTATACTAATTTATTAAAAATACTGAAAACAACTATGTTCAATAAAAATGGAGATGGCTTGTTGAATATGGTCTGGTTATAAAACTAGAATCCTACTTATTACACAGCAGTTTGTTTCAAGCATGTGAGTCCAACTGTGACAAAACAACTCCTTCTCTCTCCTCAGTCATCCAGGGGGAGGGGGTCCTGCTATCACTGGTACACTCCGTTGTAATTCTCAAACACTTGATGTGCTCACTGGGCCCTGAGGAAGTGACGAAACGTAATACGTAGGGTCAGAGATCAAGGCAATCTTGGAGAGGCGTGCGTGCAGTATTTCAAGTGTGGGGCATCTTTCCAGCGAATCAGCAAACAGCAGCTTTCCCATGGCGAACACATCAAGTGTTTGAAAATTACAATGGATTGCACCGATGATATTGGGAAGTTCTGCAGACCTGCCCCCCCGGATGACTGAGGAGAGAGAAGGAGCTGTTTTGCCACAGTTGGACTCACATGCCTGAAACAAACGGCTGTGTTGTAAGTAGGATTCTGGTTTTATCATCAGACCATATTCAACATATTGAACATAGTTGTTTTCAGTATTTTTAATAATTTAGTTTAATTGTTCATTTAGCTTCTGTTTGTGTTTATGTTGATGTTTGTCATTGGAGTTCTATGTGTGTATGTTTTTTTATGTTTATGTAATTTTAACTAGTAGTATACACTATGATTTTTCTTTGTGTTTGATTTCACATATCACGTGACACCATCCACGAAGTCTGCAAGCCAGTCCAGGTGCATATGATTGGATCATCCTATAAGGACTAGATGCCACCTTCTTACTAGTGCATTTGGACATTTGCTTGGACTATATCTTTAAGGTGCCGATTTGTATCTGTTTTCTGTATTATTTGGACTCAGATCTCCTACGGTCATTTAATTTGAAGGATCACAAAGGACATGCTGTCATGCATTGTCATCAATATCCAATGCTGTATATTATGGCATTGGCCTCTGAAATTAACCTATTAGTGATGTTGGCAGTGATTGTATGGTGGTCAGCCAAAAAGAACAAATCTCCTCAGCAATAAGTATCCTCATTGACTAAATCCATTTTAGTCTATTCAAACAAAATTATATCCTGTTTTCGTCTACATGAAGGGAGTGAGAGGGAGGGAGAAAGCGGATAGGGGAGAGAGACTGTGTCTGTGAAGAGAGGAATGGAAGTAGCAATATACTGTATTTAGTTTCATGTCCTTAATGAGGACAGAGAGTGAGAGAAATTTCAGTTGGCTGCAAGTGCCACCTGAAGTGCTGCTCCGAGGATGGAATAGTCTGAAATAGACAGAGGTGTGGTGTATGTGGTCCAAAACTTAAATGAAACAAAAAAGCTTAGCCATGCAGAAATTAAAAACATGTCTACAGCCTCAAAACACCATTGCCGGTTATATAATTAAAATGAAATAAATCAACTTTTTGCTGTAGATGAGATTAAAGAATTATACATTTTTAACAATATATATTTTTTTCAACTTGTGAAATATTCAGTTTGTCGTATCAAATGTTTACTGTGCTTGTTCACTATGGTGCCCATTGACTATCGCAGAAGACATCCCAATTGAATGAGCCATAAGATGTATTCAGTGTGTAACGGTGTTTCTGGCCCGGCCTGACCCACCCAATCTCACATTGGCCCCTGTGGTCTAACCGGTCCCCATTACATGGTAGTGATGTCTGTTGGTGCACCTGTTGGCTACAGGACTCCTGAGTCTCCCGCATGATGGTGTGTGGGGAGGACCCGTCCAGACAGGCAGCTGAGGTAGTGTGCTGAGTCTCACCTAGTTCCAGTGCAGCGCCTCCACCTCACCAGGGTCCCTGCGTCCGCAAGGGGATGATCCTGGCGAGGAACTCCTTCGTGGTGCTCTTCTCTGTACACTCATTCCAGATAGATACACGAGAGGGTTTCTGGCTGAACTCATCTTTATTGACACGGCAGGGCAACTGCCCTCCACAAGGAGTATCTTCAGCCACTCATCTTGCCCGTGCCCCCTTTAGTTAGGTATGTCACCTAGATCAGGGATTCACTATTCCCGCAGGAATCACTATCCTGTGCCAGGTCCCTGGACACAGCCTCCCATGGAGTTACTATATCATAACTGACAGAACTCTTTCAGCACTCAGGTAGAACTTTCCAGCAACTCAGCAACTAGAACTCCTCCCAGACTTGAACTGTCCAGCCACTAACTTTAGAACACAGTGCTGTGCCTTATGTAACCTTCTGAAGCTGACACACCTCTGACATCACTAACCATGGAGTCAGAGCATGTGACCAGTTCCAGCCATACACAGGGCACCCCACCAGGGTGTGAGGGAAAACCTCCATGATTAATACTGGCATGCCCATACTTACCAGGCCTTACTGCCAGCAGGAGAGATGACTGTAGGCATTTTACATGACCGCTACAAGTGTTTGATGGAATAGCACTGCTATACTATAATGTTTGTGGTAGGTTATAACTCCAATTTCTATTACTTACGCACAAATTCAGTAATTTTTCTTGTACCAGCTAATTTTAGAGAAATATTCTGGTGTACCGTATATTTGAGAGAAATATAGGAGAGTTCTCTATGATGCAAACCTTTTTAACTGTAAAGCTGCTGCACTTGGGTTCTGAATTGGATCTCCAGCATGCCGAAATTGGCTCCAACTAGAATTTGCTGTTTAGAGCCATTTATAATTGTATCCTCACTCTCGGACAGGCTGGCTTAGTTACAGACCATATAGCTCTAAGAACCAGAGCCACAAAGCTCTGTTATTGATTTAATGAGGCTTTAACTTAACCGTTAGCACTTAACAATGCATTAACTTATCTTCAAAGCTTAATCACGCAGTGTTAAGTGCTACACCGGACATGCCGATCTAAGTGCCTACCTCCCCTCATCAAAGAACGACAGACACTGTATTAAACAACAAACAAGGCCACAGCTTTATTTAATGTTAAAACCAGAGTTTGTTGTCCAAAACTTTCTCCTACCCCCTGCCAGGCAGCCTGAATGTAGTACTGAGCCCAATGACGGCGCTGTGGCTTATGACTCCCGCTGCTACCCTTAAAAGGGTTAGTGTAATTCTTCCACAAGCCCCAATGAGGGCAGTATTATACCGGTATTCACAATTCCGATTTCTCTGTGGTATAAGCGCTCTAATGCCGGATCCACATCATATAATTCATCATTCATATAACTCCATAGCACGGGTACCGGGAGTTTCTGTAGTAATGTCCAGTATTGTAGTGATATACAGTCCTTAACGAGACCTATATTCCCTGAAGGGGCAGGGCAATGAGAATTGACCCACTACTCCATCCCTCATTGGGATGATCCCTGGACCTCCATAGACCACACAGATGGTGCAATATTGTATACGGATTTTTACTCACATGTCTGGAGTAATCCCCTCCTGTGCTGGTCCTGAGGCATGCTGCCACTAATAGAAAGTCCAATGCAATATCCAGAAGAATGTAGCGCACCGCCAAAGAGAGTGGGTCAAAAAAAGTTAGTAAAAAATAAGCTTTATTCGTCCATCATATACCAGTATTCATATACCTCATGGGCTCTCCCTGCCTGGCAGGTACCAAAACCCTGCCATGGCCCAGGATATTTTCCCCTAAATTTTCCTTGGCCCCCCCCATGGCGACCTATACACCTTCTTGCAAACCAATATTAAATATATCGTAACGATATCTAAAAGGTGTACAGGCATACCCCGCTTTAAGTACACTCACTTTAAGTACACTCGCAAGTAAGTACATGTCGCCCAATAGGCAAACGGCAGCTCACGCATGCGCCTGTCAGCACGTCCTGAACAGCAATACCGGCTCCCTACCTGTACCAAAGCTGTGTGCAAGCGGGGAGACTGTAGAGCCTGTTACAAACGCATTATTTACATCAGTTATGCACGTATATGACGATTGCAGTACAGTACATGCATCGATAAGTGGAAAAAAGGTAGTGCTTCACTTTAAGTACATTTTCGCTTTACATACATGCTCTGGTCCCATTGCGTATGTTAATGCGGGGTATGCCTGTATTCCATCCATCCAAAACAAACCGGGTATGGCCTCTTGCAACTCTATGGGCCTCATGCAGTAAGCGCCGATAAGGCTTTTATCTGCATTTTCCCGTTAAATTTGGATTTGAGATTCAGTAAGCGCCGATAAGTGCTCAAAATCGGCATTTTTTCTTCCCGATAAAAATTTTCGGCATGCGGCTGCCGATATCCCACTTATCGGCACTTATTGGCACTTTTTTAAATCGGCTGTATTCTAGTAGCCCCGATCAGCTTATCGGTGCTGATCGGCACTCAAAAATGGAGATTTCATTGGCAATTGGTCCCGCCAACTAAAGTTGGCAAGTTGGAGGGGAGAAGGATCGGCAAGGTTGCCGGGACGGCACTTAGAAAAAATAGCTCATCTCTACATCAATGGAGTCAATGGAGCTGGGACTTATAACATTATAGGAGTGTTTACGTTCTATTGCTCATAATAAAAATGTGCTTGGTATTACAGTGTCGATGTCAATCACTTCATCGTGTCAACGCTTACGTTTATTATTGGCACAACATTGTACTTTTCAATGTTATGATGATTTGCGTGTCACATTAGTCTTAATGTTATGATATGTCAAGGGAAAATCCTATAGTAAACTCTTAAAGGAACAGATCACATAATATGAAACATGTTACTTAAGTGTGCTTCAATTTATTATATGATGTAACAGATTTCACACATCTAACAGATCCAGCATATACTAATGTTGGTATACATTAGATAATGCTTTGAATGTGTAACGCATGATCAAATGTAAATGTAGCTGTTTGTTTTCATGTTTACATGTACTTTGTGACCTCCCTCTTTTGATGACGTCCGCAATTGGACACTCAATAACATTGCATGTTTACATTGTACACGATGAATTAGAATCACTTCATGCTAAGTTATACACACATCTATAATAGTTACTCATTTTTACACGATTGAAACATAATCAATAGCAAGGATCCTGATGGCATTAAATTATGCATATGCACATTACAATTAGTTCATGTGAACATGTGACAATAACATACCAAATTAGACATGTTGCAACGTACTTTTTCAACGTCAATGTCATGGTTATATCCTAATGAGATCACTGAGTGTTGCGTTCAGAAGTGGTACCTGCATTACACATTCCATAAATACTTACGAATAAATTCTTGTACAAAGCTTAACGTTACATCATTGTCAAATATCATGATTGCCTGGTGAACACAAATAAATAATCCGTATAATTCGTTCTGGATACCCGTTTGGAGTTAACTGCTTGGATATGTTAATGTAACACCTTGCACATCATCAAGTCACCTGACATCATCACATAGGTATTTAAAGGAGGCCAATTACCTGCGCATTGACAGCTACAGACCTGAAAATGATGCGAATGTTTATGAGATGGAGGAAGATTCTATTGGAGGAGAGGCTAGCTGAGGGTCAGGATGTCACAGGCCAAGGAAGGGACAGAGACAGGGACAGAGGGACAGGGACGCAGACAGGAGAGGGAGAGGGAGAGGGCAAGGAGATGAGAGGAGAAGAGAGAGGAGAGAAGTTGCGCCTCATC
Organism: Ascaphus truei; assembly: GCF_040206685.1. Taxonomy (NCBI): domain Eukaryota; kingdom Metazoa; phylum Chordata; class Amphibia; order Anura; family Ascaphidae; genus Ascaphus; species Ascaphus truei. The sequence continues at coordinate 201,865,619 of NC_134485.1, read as the reverse complement.
CTCGTTTGTACAGGGAGAGAACCATGTTAGATGGGATGAGTGAGGAGGAGATTATAAGTCGCTATCGTTTGAGTTCTGCAGCAATCTTAGCTCTTTATGAAGAGATACGGGGAGATTTAGATTTTGTGACAGCCAGAGGTCGTGCAGTCCCTGGGCTTGTTAAAATGCTGTGCTCATTACATTATCTTGCTTCCGCGTCATTCCAGACAACTGTGGGCATAGTGGGCGGGGTCTCGCAATCTACATTCTCGCGGGCCTTTACCCAGTTTCTATGTGCACTGAATAGACGCGCTAGGAATTATATTAATTTTCCTACAGAGCACACAGAGTGACTGGAAGTCAGGAATGGCTTTTATACCATAGCCGGGATACCATGTGTGATGGGTGCAATCGATTGCACCCATGTTGCTTTGATCCCGCCTAGTCAGAGTGAGCATGCTTACCACAACCGTAAGCACTACCATTCCCTGAATGTACAGGTGGTATGCGATGCCACGATGAAGATTATGCATGTGGTAGCCAAATTCCCTGGTTCCAGTCACGATTCCTCTATCCTGAGAAGCTCATCAGTCTTCCATGCTTTCGAAGAAGGCTATTTTGGACCTGGTTGGCTGGTGGGTGAGTACATATTATGATGTGTTAACAAACAACTCTACTTTTTCTATGAACTGTTGAATGTAATAATGTTAACACAAATTGTATCATATTTGTGCACGATGGATTATAGGTGACTCAGGATACGGAATTAGGCCGTGGCTGTTGACCCCGGTGGCAAACCCTCAATGTGAAGCAGAGGAGAGGTATAACGTGGCACATATATCTACACGATCCGTCATAGAGAGAACATTTGGGCTTCTCAAGACACGATTTAGGTGTTTAGATAGAACTGGTGGGGCACTTCAATATAAGCCTGCTAAAGTGTCAGATATTATAATTGCATGTTGCATTTTGCACAATCTGGCACTCCGCAATAATTTAGAAACCGACATACGTCAGGCCTTGGAAGAGGAGCATCCCGTACATTTACCAGCTGACACTGAGCAAACAGCCAGTGGTGTGGAGACACGTCGGAATGTCATAAACACCTATTTTTCATGTAGGCAAATACATATATGTTCATAGTACTACATAATTCATTGTAATGATAAATACATGTGTCCAAATACCATTCACTTAGGAAACAGATGAATATGGTTCTCACACCTTTCTCTTCTCTGCTGTGTGGACAATTGCATGTGGCACCGGTATGTCATTCATCAACAGGTTGTATTATACTTCTTACCACTAAAAGGTGTTGTGTGTACGTGAGGAAATAATGTGTACTAAATCTATATTTTCTGTACATGCTATTTTTGGTTATGCATACACAATAAACCTACTATGTCGATAGCCAATAGCTATTGCAGTATGATTACATACAATTTTTCTTTTGGAGTGTGACATGTGTTTCACAATGATGTGTACACTATTGTGTATTTAAGATCATATTTGACGTATTCTAGATAATGTTTCATATCACATACAAAATTGACACTTCTGTGTGTTGCTTACCTTAATGAACATGTCATGACAATGATTTATATTCATTCATGTTTTCTTTTTCAAGGTATATCACTCCAAGGACTGCTCGTGGTATGTATTTGAATTCACATCTGTCATAAGATGTGCTAACCTCGATACAGGTATAGTTACAGGATGTATAAACATAACGTAATGAAAAAGATGTGACAATTGAAACATGTCGTTTCTGTATTGTGTCCGTGCGTTTAGCTACACTTGGTGGTTATTGTGCATTGTGTTTTCAAATCATTACGTACATTACATAACATGTAATTTTGGCAACCTAACAACATACATTCATGCACATGAGCGCTGTTAACACTCAATGCATGTTTGTATGAAAAGACCCAAATGTGTTAAACATCATTAACATTGCAATGTATGTGATTAGTTCTTCTCTCACTTCATCTTCATGTTGATTACTACATTGTCACATGTGTATGTATAAGACAAAGATGTGTGTTGATTTGACGTTCATCTAACATTTGTCAAAATGTTAACACCATACCAAAGTATAGTTCTTTGGATTCTCTACTTTTCCTAAATCATTCAACACAATGACAATGTAGTTAATCAAAGTTTTATTTCATTCACGTTAGTTATTCATAATGATCATGATCCTTTATAACTACTGTCAACATATGAACATAAATGAAGTGGACATTTGCATATGCACACATTTCAGCAACATAGTGTGTGTGTGTGTGTGTGTGTGTTGTATTTTTGTGTGATGCATGTATTTATAACAGAAATAAAATAAACCAACATAATAATGTTGCTTTTATCATCGGCCTCACTTAGCTATGTATGTGTTGAACGTTTACTAATAACACTAAACTATAGTTACTCGTATGAATTAAATGTACACACAAATGTTCATGGTTTAATGATCTGTACCTAACATTCATTAGCTCATGCATGTTAGGTTACCACTACAATTTAGGTGATAATATAACATTCACACGACTAAACAGTTTCTATCACCTCCCTATTGTTATTGTGTACAGTACGTTCAGATACAATGTCTACGAGTTGTTATGTAGCATTTACATTCGTTGAAAAGTCACACGTGAGATTATAATATATAGTAGATTAATGTGTTTGCTGAGTGATAATATTGGTTGCATATATCACATGGCAAAACATATAATGTTAGTAGAAAAGAAAAAAATATCAATATAAGTTCTAACTTCAGTGCTTAGCAACATCATTATGATAATTAAGTGCATAGTAAATATTTGCACAATAGGATAACATTATGTAGTGATTGTTAATCTGCGCACCAATCATTGAAAGCATTGTTACATATTTATTATAATAGTTGTTCGCTAGTCGTCACAATCATCTAATACAGGCCTGCACAACTCCAGTCCTCGAGGGCCGCAAACAAGCCAGGTTTTCAGGATATCCCTACTTCAGCACAGCTGCCTCAATTAGTGGCTTAGTATAACTGAGCCACTAATTGAGCCAGCTGTGCTAAAGTATGGATATCCTGAAAACCTGGCCTGTTTGCGGCCCTCGAGGACTGGAGTTGTGCAGGCCTGATCTAATATAACGATTGGCCCATCTGAAATCATACATTGGTCCCATGTATTCATCCTCGACATCTGTGAAATACAGCAAACACATGATGTTAAAAGATGCACATTTATCTATGTCTCAGCATGACAACGCTTAACACATCTCTATATGATTGTGGATATTCACGCATAAGTTACGTATATGTTTAAACTGCAAGGATAAAACTACAGATACAGAACTGTCTCATTTTTCAAATGGCGTTGCTGGCATTACTACTGATATGTTTGTTCCGGTGCCTGTATACATAATAATGTGCGCGCACAACGTCTGTTGCGCGCGCACGTCACGAATGTGTGGACTAAGTCTTAGCGCATGCGCAAAACGATGTGTACACTTGCGTTCAATACATGTCCCTCCATGGTGCTGCTAGCATTACGCATATCATGGCTGAAAGTTATGATATGGAAGCGAAACAAATTCACTTCAACACACGTACATATCTAAACTTTGTAAACGGACGTGTGCCCACGGCAAAAACGGACGATCAGCCAATGAGCGAACAAAATACGTGTGACGTCATGTTAAGGCACAGTGAAATGCACGCAAACACCCCTCCCACTGAATGAACATTGGCCTCCAGCGCTGTGCACGCACCGCCCCACCGACGCGCGCGCATGACACACTGCACTGACCGTAACAATAAGCTACGGGCACAGCCAATACTGTTTCACGCGCGCACGTCGGTTGGGCGTGGGGCTTGCATCGGTAACCTTTTTAAGGACGCCTTGGGACATGACCAGGTTCCCACGTCATATGTGGGCGACACTTTGTTTTTATATGTTGAATGCTAAACAATGAGGTGTGTGTGTTACAGTTAGTGTAACATGTTGAAATGATACTTTAAAAGCGATAATCATCTATGATTTAGAACTCCGTCACCAATGTGTACTAATGGTTCATCATGTAGTATATTGTTATAGGAAATAATGTCTTTGTGCACGCTACATGTAAGGCTGTCTGCAATGTTAAGCTGTATACACTCATTTGGCTAACAAATGGTGTATATTATTAATGTACACATATATCATTTGAGTAAAGGCATAACGAAATTTGTATTTACCATTCTTTTAGAAGTCAAAACTGATTTGGCTGCAACTGCTCGCTCCAGGAAGGCACAACAGTATCATCCATGGTTGAGGCAACCGTTGAATCCTGAATCACACACATCTCCATGAGGGCGTCATATGGATCTGCAGTAGCTTCTTCAAATAAGACGTCCGGAGGTACGTACAGTTGTTGGTTGTTTTCACATCCACATTGGTATTGCCCATATAAGTTTGGATACATATCATAGTAGTTATGTCCATCTTGCATCTGGTCTTGAAGAATGGAGGGTGCAGGTATATCAGCAGACGCGACAGTCGGTGCGGCTTCAGTGTAACTGGTATTCGGCAAAAAATATGCTATTTAACAGAAGATATGTTCCATGTTCCATGGTAAGTTTAAATGATGGCGCAACATGCCAGCACCCATATCGTTGATATAGCCGATCATGGAATCGTATACCGTACCGTGAATCGTACAGAAGTTTTAAAATTTCGTTGTTTGTCAGGTTCTTGGTAGTATGGATATTTCTTTTGGATCAAGTCATAGATGTGGCCCACGGTTGCCCTTTTCTCTGGCGTTGATTCGATTGCTTCATAAGTCATACATTTGTATGATTTACGTGGATGGCTGTGCAATGTGGAAGCTTCTGCCATTTCTTCTCTCTTCAAGTGTACAGTGTCTAAGTTGAACGCATACGGATGTCTGCTGAATGTGTGAATAGTTACATGTTATCTTCGCGGTTTGTTACAAGGTTATAATACAACCTAGCAGTTATACGCCTAGGTTTTCTCCCACAAGAAATTTGTTACAATAATTGGCTGAAATTCTTTGTGTAAGATACTCTTTTCACAGGAATTAAAAATTTACTTTCGGCTTAGGCAATCAACATGTGCAAAACAACTTGACTCTTTTAATTAGAATAACAATGTGTGTGAAATCATCTACAGTGCTACTGCTGCGACACACTTTATTCGAGCAAATACCCAGTATGTACCTGGCAGATACCTGGAATGCGCCGCTCCTCACCTCTGACAAGCCCCGTTGCATTTGCCTTCCCAGCCTGGGTTCATGCCTGGCTGATGGGCGGCTGATCTGTTAAATGATAATGATTAGGATGTAATAGGCTGCAATGCTTCGCGTGTCTACCAGATGGCATAAATTCATGAATTGTAATGCAGTATATACTGCACCGACACACTTTATTCGAGCAAATACCCGGTATGTACCTGGCAGATACCTGGAATGCGCCACTCCTCACCTCTGACAAGCCCCGTTGCGTTTGCCTTCCCAGCCTGGGTTCATGCCTGGCTGATGGGCGGCTGATCTGTTAAATGATAATGATTAGGATTTAATAGGCTGCAATGCTTTGCGTGTCTACCAGATGGCATAAATTCATGAATTGTAATGCAGTATATATATATATACTGTGCATTATTGCAGCCAGCGGGAATAAAATGCTTCAATCCCTGCTTGGAAAATACCTCAATGCACTCGGGCAGAAAACAGTCACAAACCTCAATACACCCGGGTATACCCGAATTCGTGGGACTAGCCAAGCTCGAATAAAGTGTGTCGCCAGTGTATATATATACTGTGCAGTATTGCAGCCAGCGGGAATAAAATGCTTCAATCCCTGCCTGGAAAATAACTCAATGCACTCGGGCAGAAAACAGTCACAAACCTCAATACACCCGGGTATACCCGAATTCGTGGGACTAGCCGAGCTCGAATAAAGTGTGTCGCCAGTGTATGATGAACAGATTTCTGCTTACACTTAGCTAGATTTAACCATACACACACATCTCTCTCTTTGTCTCTTTTTTTGTTTTTCTCTCTCTCTGTTTCTCTCTCTTTCTGTCTCTGTTTCTCTCTCTCTTTGACTGTCTCTGTTTGTCTCTCTTGATATATACATAGATATAGATATCTATATAAATATATATTGTGGTGCCGTCGCTGCCCTCTAGGGGCTAGAGTGGGGCAGTTGTGGGACTTTACAGCTCTCATAGTGTTAATTATTCTGGACAGGTCTGTGCAGCTGTGAGTTAATGAGCTAATTAGCCTAGCCTGTATAGTCAGGAAGTGATACAGAGATTCCCCCCCCATGCTGCCAGACACAGACTGTTGAGAGTTAGGCCTCAGTCCCGCTGCGCTCGTTGGCGCGGGCGGCAATGTCGCAAGTTCCCCACCAGCAGGGGAATCCTCGCGAGCCGGTCCCGGTCCCCCCTGGCGGCACAGCTGACTACACGCTGTGGCGCGTCAGCCGCTAGGAGACACAAGAGAATGGTGTTTCCTAGCGTTGACGCGTTACGTGGTGTGGCTGTGAGCCAATGGGGAGGGGAGGCTTCGGGAGGAGGAGAGGCTTCCGGGAGCGGGGAGGAGTGTGGAGTGAAAGCAGGTGCGTGCCTGTCTGTGTGTATGTCTGAGTGCGTGCGTGCCTGTCTGTGTGTGTATGTGTGTATGTGTGTGCCTGAGTGCCTGCCTCTGTCTGTGTGAGTGCGTGAGTGCCCTGCATGTGTGTGCGCGTGTGTGTGTGTATGAGTGCGTGAGTGCCTGCCTGCCTGCCTGTGTGTGTGTGTGTATGTGTGTATGTATGAGTGCTCCAGCCCGAGTCCGTGGAGGGAGGGGGGGGGTTGAGTAGCGGGTCCCTCCTGCAGCCCGTGGAGGGAGGGGGGGGAGAGTAGCAGCTCCCTCCTGCAGTCCGTGGAGGGAGGGGGGGGGAGAGTAGCGGGTCCCTCCTGCAGCCCGTGGAGGGAGGGGGGGGGAGAGTAGCAGCTCCCTCCTGCAGTCCGTGGAGGGAGGAGGGGGAGAGTAGCGGGTCCCTCCTGCAGCCAGTGGAGGGAGTGTAGCAGCTCCCTCCTGCAGTCCGGGGAGGGGGGGAAGAGTAGCGGGTCCCTCCTGCAGCCCGTGGAGGGAGTGGGGGGAGAGTAGCAGCTCCCTCCTGCAGTCCGTAGAGGGAGGGGGGGGAGAGTAGCGGGTCCCTCCTGCAGCCTGTGGAGGGAGTGTAGCAGCTCCCTCTTGCAGTCCGGGGAGGGGGGGGGAGAGTAGCGGGTCCCTCCTGCAGCCCGTGGAGGGAGTGGGGGGAGAGTAGCAGCTCCTCCTGCAGTCCGTGGAGGGAGGGGGGGGAGAGTAGCGGGTCCCTCCTGCAGCCCGTGGAGGGAGTGGGGGGAGAGTAGCAGCTCCCTCCTGCAGTCCGTGGAGGGAGGGGGGGAGAGTAGCAGGTCCCTTCTGCAGCCAGTGGAGGGAGTGTAGCAGCTCCCTCCTGCAGTCCGGGGAGGGGGGGGAGAGTAGCGGGTCCCTCCTGCAGCCCGTGGAGGGAGTGGGGGGAGAGTAGCAGCTCCCTCCTGCAGTCCGTGGAGGGAGGGGGGGAGAGTAGCGGGTCCCTCTGCTCAAGCCACGCCCCCCCTCCCTGTCAAACCTCCCACTTCCCGCCCACCTCCCGCCCACCTCCCGCTCCGGCTCCCGCTCCCTACAGACCGTATATCGCGGTCTGTGTATCTCAGCGCACCGCCTGTCAGCAGTGCGGGTGCGCTGACTCTGGGAGCGGGGCCTTAGCCTTATACAGACAGGGTGAGAGAAGCTGCTGTAGACTCATCTGAAAGGAGACCTGCTGCAGGTATACTGGGTAAAGTGGGGAAAAGAGTTTAGTTCTCCCACGACTATTAGGGACTAAGCAGTATTAGTCAGTACTCCTGGAAGGAGTTAGGTCTTTTATTTCCGTTTTGTGTTATGAGTTAACCCTGTACCTGCTTTATAACCTGTAAATAAACCCCTGCTTAGAGTAATACAGTGTTTCTGCCTTTGATCTGGACAAAAGATCCGACGCTGGGACTGAGATTTCACAATATATAATTAGATAAATATATATGTTGATATATATATAAATGTATTTATTGTATTACATTATACTACAATTAGTCCTTGTTACGTGTGTGTGTGTGTGTGTGTGTGTGTGTGTGTGTGTGTGTGTGTGTGTGTGTGTGGTGTGTGTGTGTGTGTGTGTGTGTGTGTGTGTGTGTGTGTGTGTGTGTGTAAATGTTGGATCTAGACATAAAAGCCAGGTGTGAATGACTAGTTTCCTGAACCCCTTAACCAGTGTCTGGACGTCCCCGCTTCACAATATCTAAAACAGCAATCCCGCCTGGGATCTTACCTGATCCACAGTCCCTCAATTTCCAGGTACCCTCATTCCCGCAATGCTATACATTGGAGGGGATGTGTTCCCTACCCGTCTTCTGGGTTAGGGGGGGTTCCGATGTCTTCCATGTGAAGCTTGAGTCAGATCTGGAAGAAAGCAGTATAGGTTATTTCAGTGTAATATAGGGCAGTTAAGATATATAGGGTAAATAAGAGATCCAGAGTGTGAGATAGTGTAGGTGACAGAGAGAGAGAGAGAGAGAGAGAGAGAGAGAGAGAGAGAGAGAGAGAGAGAGAGAGAGAGAGAGAGGGGGAGAGAGAGAGAGTGTGGGGGGAG
>NC_134485.1:201760938-201856760 GCF_040206685.1 Ascaphus truei | reverse complement strand
ACACACACACACACACACACACGCACATGCACACGCACACGCACACGCACACACACACGCACACACACACGCACACACACACACATATAGATAGAGATACAGAGAGACTACAGATATATTCATACACACTGACTGTTCTGTTATTGTAACCAAAAATCATACATGATCACACGCCAACATTATGAACTATGAAAGAAGATTAAGGTAAGTAATGTCTTACAGAGTTAAGACACCAGAAAACATAACATAAAATGTTATGGTGTTCTATGGGTACTTACTTAAAGTTGTATGACACTAATATTAGCATGAAATTACTATCTACATTACCAAAATAACCCACATACATCTCATCTTGAACAAGAGCTAAGTGAATGTCATCTTCCATTAACATGCCAAGTGTGTAATAATGTTGTACCATTAATCAACTGATGATTAATACATACTCATAGTTATCAAATATGCCTTCATTCAGTCAGTGAGCATTTCTAAACATTCATGTGTACAAGGACATACTTGAATGTTATAAAGCATCTGTACATGATCATACATACACTATGCATGAAATAGTCTGCATTAAACAACACCAGGACACCAACAAATTTAGTGAATGTGATTATTTATTTTTGTTTATCCTTTTGAGAGCGAGTCACAGGCCTGCTTGTAGGCTGTTGTGTTTGCCTTTCCCCTCTGCCAAGTACTCTGGCCTTAACTGTACGACTTGTACTGGCCTGTGGCAGTTCTGTGGCACTGGGTGTGGGCTGTTGCACTTCAGGGGCACTGGGTGTGGGCTGTTGCACTTCAGGGGCACTGGGTGTTGGCTATGGCACTTCAGGAGCACTAAGTGTGGGCTGTGGCACTTCAGGGGCACTGGGTGTGGGCTGTGGCAGTTGTGAAACAGTTGATAAACATTGCAAGACTGATGGTGGAGCACTTTCTTGTTTTGGTGTTTTAATCTTTTTCCAAAAGCTGGTTATTAGTAATTGTTGCCCTAACTTTCTTTTGCGTGTCTCATTTGTAGGTGTCGGTTCCATATTTTGAACAGATGTAAGCAGTTTGATGTTGACAGGGACCTGCACAGAACTTGCACCTACTGTACTGGTATCATACAGAACTGGGGAATGAAGAACTGATGACTCAGGAGAAAAAGTAGCAGCATGTAAAGATCCATCCTCTGATGGGGTAAAGTTGAATTGTTGTTCTATTGCTGTACTCCGCAACTGATTTGATTGGCTTACATTGAGAACTAGTGCTTGTAATGTCCTGTTTACATTTTGGATTTCTTTAGGAACTTGGATGATGACTTTTTGAATTTGTGACAGTTCTGATATTGACCTTTCATGCATCCTTTCATGCAGTGACAGCATCCTTTCAAGCACTGACATCATTTCTGAATGGCGACGATTTTCTTCACCCAAGATTCGTTCTTCAGAAGCTGCAATAGCTGAGTAGGTGTCACGAGCAGGAGGACTTGAATGCTGGGTTAATCCAGGAGTGTCAACAGCTTCATGGTCACTTGAGTGAATTTGTCCTTGAGCGGCAACATCTGGTTCTACAAATAAAGAAAGACATTATGAACTGCCATGGAACTTTCCCTTTGTTTTCACTATAATGATAGTTGTTCTCAGTGTAACACATAACATGTTTCCATAATTTATCATTTGTGTCCAATTAAAAGATGATGCTTGAAGTAACAATGATGTTTCGACTCAGTGTGAAAGAAGAATGAATTAAAGGTTGTTGTAACCTAACAACTCCTAGCTGATAGTTTAAAACACACACAATACATGTTGTCAGGAAACACTGCATCTTCTGTGACAATAGTTCATTACATGTGAAAGGCATTTTTTTTCCATGGCAAATGAAATTCTTCAAATGTACACATTATATGTGCTGCACCTCATACACTCACCTTCCATTCTTGATGATGACCTTGATGAGCCAGGTGATGAGACATGTTCAGTGTCAGGTGACCCAGGAGCTGCAGGAGCAACTATATAGAAGAATAACATCAGAATTTACTTGTCATGTGTACATAATTAACATGAAGTATCTGTAGTGGGAGTAGTTATGGCTAAATATCAGCATCACATAACGAAATGACAATGATATGGTTCGGCCAATCTGAATATTATCCATCTTAACAAATGTTCATGTGAACCTAATCGGCACATTTATTTTAAACACCATACAACATATAATGTTCATGCATGAATGCGTTGTAAACTTAAGTGTTCTGTTGTACATACACTGCATATGTTGTGTAGTAATCTAACAATAATAATGTACATCAATACCATGACAGCAAAGTTGACTCTGCTTATAATTCAGTACCTAATTGTGGAAATGTGAATGAATGTTTATAGTGATCTGTCTGAACATTTAAGAGAAGCAGGTGTAGCGCTCAATGTGGCTGACACTCATCAACACATGCAGTGTGTCGCTCACAGATGGTACTGGTGTGATAAGTTGGCGTATCTATAAGGTAAAAATAAGATATGACTGAACGAATGACTAACGTACGTTTTCATATATAGTGGCCTGGTGGGTGAAATTATTCAGATAATTACCATTTCAAATGAATGTGATGAACTTCTGTTCACCTTGTCAGCTTGTAACAACTGTAGTCCCTCCCCCAAGACGTGACACCATCCTGACCTTTTATTTGGTTCTAACACCTGGAAGCCGTCCTACAAGACTTGACCCTACCATGACCCTGTGATCTGGCTCTGTGCCCGACCCCACCCCCTCTGTTCACCTCTATGCTGTGATTACATATGAATTGCAGCTGGTTTCACACACCGGTACATGAGCAAAATAAAAATATGAAGTGAGCTACATATGAACACAATTAAATACCATTTGGTACATGTTCCTAGAATACCTGTACCCTCTAGTTTGCAGCCTGATATATAGCGTTTGATTACTTCATAGCTATTTGGAACACATAGTGTTCAATAAGCACCGTTACCCAACACATTTGGGGATTTTATTCATGCACTGTTATGCATTTTTATAGTGTTTCGTCGGTTTTTACAGTATAGATTATTAAATGTTTGTTATTTTTTTATATAGTAGTGTGACCTTTTTGATAGTGTATCCTATACTAGGATTTGGCTATTCACTGCCTTATGCCTCTATTGACATCACATTTATTTTGTCACCTACCTTGAGTGCAATTACAGGGGGCTGTGTATAATCTTTTGATTATTTGTGTGGCTTCTATTGGTTTCCCCCTTGCACCAGGTAGTTTGTGTTTCTATGTCTGTTGGTTTGGTGCAGCGTCGTATCTTTGTGTGTTTATATGAAATATAGATATGAACTGTAACATACGACACGCGTAATACAGTAACATTTGTCACCTGCTGGAAATTGAGCCGAATAAATTCCGATATCTCTGTCCCCTTCCAAACCCTCCACGACGACAGGAAGAAATTTTTTCCCGCATCTGCTCCTCCAATGGAGTTAAGATTAGAGCTTGTGCTGGCGGCCCACCTCCAGTGGCAGAAGCATGCATCCGTTGTGCTTGTATTTTTTTCTTTAAGTTTGCCCTGATATCATCAAATCTCTTCCGACAATTCACCCAGTCCCTGACATGACTCCCACATGCAGACACAGCCAATGTTATTTGCTCCCACATTTCTTTTTTGGATGCTGAACTTGTCCGCCCTTGAAATACATACAAAATATATGACGTTCATTATTATTAGAAAAACGAGCAGTTTCCTAAACTGCTTCCTGTTCCAAGAGATACCAAACATGCTGGTTTAGGTTGAATATGTGTAGCACATGAGCATTTACGTGTAAACATACAAATATAAGGAAGCTTTCATGAATATTGTATGAACTTTGGCAAACTTTTTAGACTGATTGTTATGGTCGTTATAAAGCATGAAGGAATATGTGTGTAACAACTAACTTTAATTGATAGATATTATAGAATAATATTTTGATATTAAGACATCTCACATGACCTAGGATAACATGTCTTTGAACAATCAATGCAAAGATAGACTTACCTAGTAAATGCCCATACAGAGAGTCATAGTGCTCCAAAATCCCTGTGACAAGAACTCTGTTTTCCTCTTCATTGAAACAAGGATTACGTGGCCGCTCAAGACGTTTCCTCCGAACACGTGCAGTCCCAGAGCTTGGCTGCTGTTGACTGGATTCTCCTTCTTCCAATGGAAGAGAATCCAAAAGCGGGCCACCACCAACCACCCCTCCACCAGACACACCAGCAGCACCAGCAGCAGACACCCCACCACCACCAGCAACAGACACCCCATCAGCACCAGCAGCAGACACCACAGCAGCAACAGCAACAGAGCCACCAGCAGCACTCGCACTCACAGCAACACCACTTGCACTCCCAGCAACACCAGTCGCACTCGCAGCAACAGCACTCCCCTGAATCCTACGTTCACTCAGACGCGTACTCACACGACTAAGAGTACCACTCACACCAGCATCACTCTTCCCACGCCTTTCGGCCATACCTATAGCACTCACAAAGAACAGAAAAGAAATTTAAAGACAATCGCACTGAACACTTACAAAGTGAAAACAAGACAAAGATGTTAACAAAACAACACAGGACAAACCTCTCACAATACACAACAACTCTCTCAGTCAATATGAAATATGTAAATCGGCCAGCTCTGTGTGTCTCTCTCTCTCTCTCCCAACAACACAGAGAATGAATACAAATACACGCTGCCTTTAAATGGGCCGCTCAATCCAAAACATGCTTGCTTCGGCAGATTCAGCAAGACGTTTCATTGGCGAACCTAACACCACCCCGCCATGCACGCCGCTACACCTGTGTGTGATCGGCAAATCATCGGCAGAGTGGGACCAAATGTTTTAGGCTTGATTCGGAAGGTATTCGGCACTTATTGCATACGGCGAGGGAAAATCGGCAGAATCATGCCGATAAGGAACACTTGGCGAGAGGACTTTTTCGGCGCTTACTGCATAGAGCCCTATGTGTCTTACATAATAGCCTTCCAAACCATTCACAAATGTACCCATGGCCTTGTTTATCTTGCACCTCTTAATTGCCTTGGGGTCTCTAGCCCCACGCCACTGTAATGGTGGAATAATTTCCTACCAAATAAAAAATATTTTGGGAAACGCCACCATAATACTCGCCACATCCCTTTTCATTTTCCGCGCATGTTCCCCTGAATGCTAATAACCCAAGTTATTGCCCACTGCCTGTATTACCAACACATAAGGGGCAGCAACAACCATTGCTGTCTTAATAAATCAGGCAAGACCTGCATCCAGCGCAAATCTCTACTGCCCATTCACGTAATGCAGGCCTGGTCCAGACGAAATCCAAGCCGACAGCTGTATAGCGACTGGCTCAGAAGACTAATAAATCCCTATGATCCATATCTGCCTACACCAAGGGGTTAAAGAAAAATAATTCAACATAAACCACTCTTTACTCGACTCCTTCTTACCCAGGGCGAACATACAATTTATACCTATCTGAACGCCAATGCCCAATCCGCTTCACCACGTCGCTATTCAAACCCAACCTTGCCACCTCCACGGTGGCACCGATGCGAAATGAATGAGTATCAAAAGACTTTGCATCTAAACCTGCTCTCTCTTTAAAAAAGCATTTTTTTTTTAAATAACTGAAAATTTAAAACGGGACAAAGGCAGCCCTGATTTATGGATTAAATAAGGACTCTCTGCCACTGGTTCTATCATCTGTAATGCCATCACTAGGCATACTGAACATAGCTTAAACTGAGATACGGGACCCAGAATGATAACCTAGCCCTTCCCTGATTGGTCGATCTTGGACCTCCGCAGCATTAGTTTTCCATAATTGCTGCAGCACTCCACGTCTCCCACTGCATTAACAATGCATTACTTAGGTCATACATATACTGCAGGTGGCAAGAGAGAGAGTCCTATTTTACTAGAGTCCTATATATATATATATATATATATATATATATATATATATATATATATATATACACACATGTAGAGGTATCAGTACCGTGTTAGCCGAGCTTCAATAATCAAAAAAATAAATAGATGATACCGTTCTGTGGCTAACGAAATGCTTTTATTTGTTTTGCTTCATTCATTGTAACATCGCCGGAAGAAGAGATCAGTGTATCTCGAAAGCTCGCACAAATAAAAGCATTTCGTTAGCCACAGAACGGTATCATCTATTTATTTTTTTGATTATATATATATATATATATATATATATATATATATGCATATGTTTAAGGAAACTCACTATAAGTGCACTCGCGAGTAAGTACATATCGCCCAATAGGCAAATGGCAGCTCACGCATGCGCCTGTCAGTACGTCCTGAACAGCAATACTGGCTCCCTACCTGTGCCGAAGCTGTGCACAAGCGGGGAGACTATAGAGCCTGTTACAAATGTGTTATTTCCATCAGTTATGCACATAAATGATGATTGCAGTACAGTACATGCATCGATAAGTGGAAAAAAGGTAGTGCATCACTTTAAGTACATTTTCGCTTTACATACATGCTCCAGTCCCATTGTTTACGTTAATGTGGGTTATGCCTGTATATATATATATATATATATATATATATATATATATATATATATATATATATATCATTACCATCACTCTTACCGTGCACCCCAAAACTGGAACAACCTACCGGAGACTCTCACATCCACCACCAGTTTAAGTTCTTTCAAAACTAAGGCTCACATTTTAATCTGGTCTGTAACTGTTACATACGCCTATAATATACATCTTCTCTAACTGTGCATGCAATGTATTGTATATAATGTATACCTTGTCTATTTATGTAACTGTATTTGAAACCATGTATTATTTGTCATATTAACTATGTCCAGGACATAGTTGAAAACGAGAGGTTTCTTAATGTATTACTTCCTGGTAAAACATTTTATAAATAAATAAATTACGTTTTAAGTTATGGTGGGTGAAAAAGGCAACAACAAACCTCCATCGTATTGCATATAGCAAATAAAAAGATCACTTGTGAGCACATTCACATGTCTTATGCAGGTCTGCAATCCTGCCTTTCACCGTTATCACCCAGCATACAGTGTTTCCACTGCAGCAAGGGATTCTGGGAAATGACATGCAAATGAGCACACCATGTCCCCTTTTGCCTGAAAAACCATTGTTACATGGAGCCCGTGGAGTGCTGGGGGGAGCACGAGGAGCAGAGCCACAGAGGGTTTGATTGCTGTTTTTATTAACTATTTATATTGACTGGTGTGGACTCCTGGTGCCACTTTGCAAGCTGTGTTCAGCCTTTACTGTATGATTGCCAGCAGTGCTCTGGGGCATTTAGTTAGCCACAGAACGGTATTGTCTATTCATTTTTTATTTTATATATATATATATATATATACACATTTCCCCTTACAAAAAAGGGACCCTCACAATTTCAAGTATAGAACTTAGTTGATTCTACTATGGGTGCACGTCAGTCCAGACATCTGGTTGATATATTGTAGTATACAATTAGAAAAATAAAAGAAACGACACTCCAGTGGACATGTGTAGAAAGTTATTCAAATGTATTAAATAATTACAAGCAAATCATCCACGTGCCTCACACTGTGGAAATTCCATCTGTGGCAGGAGTCTTTGTTTGACATGCAACCATCTAGTTACCGTGGATAACTTCTGTTCCCTAGCTTTTGTACCCGGGGAGCTGCTGGCACATCTCCCCGCGCTGCTGCCGTATCTCCCCTCGATTCTGGTATATCTCCCCTCCCCCTCCCCCCCTGCTGCCGGCAAATCTCACCGTGCCCCCCCTTCTGCTGCCACATCTCCCTGCGCTGCTGCTGCATCTCCCCTCACTGCCGGCACATCTCCCCGCTCCCCCTCCACCCCGCTACCGGCACATCTCCCCGCCCCTCTCCCCCCCCCCTGCTGGCACATCATCCTGCGCCCCCCCTCACCCCCACTGCTTGCACATCTCCCCGCGCTGCTGCCGCATCTCCCCTCGCTGCCGGCACACATCTCTCCACTCCCTATCCCACTTGTACATCTCCCCCCACTGCCGGCACATCTCTCCGCGCTGCTGCCGCATCTCCCCTCGCTCCTGGCACATTTCCCCTCCCCCACCCCTCGCTGGCACATCTCCCCCCGCTGCCGGCACATCTCCCTGCCCCCCCCTGCTGGTACAGCTCTCCCGCTAGCTGGCACAACTCCCCCCCCCCACTGGCACATCTCCCCCCGCACATCTCACATCACACACACACACAGAGACACACACACATAGCCCCGATCCAGCCATGGACATTCACCCTCCCTTAGTAGCCAACCCCCCCCCCCCCCCCCGACTCCTGCTCTAACATTTTTGCAGGACACCAATGCAAACTTAGAATGTCCATAATTTGGGAGGTGAGTCATATTGGAAGCTCAAAATAGTTGCGTTGACCTACCAATGAGTACCTTGATACAAGTACGCTAATATCAACATCTGTTACCCTTGGAGTCTTTTCTCTGGCCTTGTAGTTGGGGTATTTTGGCCCTTAGTTTCAGGTTTTTGATGGTTCATTGGATTGCATTTATTGTTGGGACGGTAAGCGGTAACCAGGCTCTCAAATAAAGGTTAAGCCCATTTTTGGTTACCCCTGATCCGAGTATAAGTAAGGATTCAAGAGAGTTAGCTCTTGAGCCCAGTAACAATGTATGCTTCAAATGTACTTTGCGCAATTAAAGTATTTTTTGTGTTTTTTACTTTCTGGGCATGCCAGCGAGCAGGGATTGCTTGGGTTTCAAGGGGGATTTTGCAGAGGAATTGTTGTCAGAATGTGCCTAGGTAGTCGGGGTCCAGGGTTGTTGGTTCGCCATATAATGTACCTGGGAATTATGTCTGATTCCTGGATACATGAGGGCACATTGTCCCAGCAATATCTCCTCTTGAAAACACACGCGACTCACCACTAGGATACCCTGATTCAGCATAGCCCAGAAAGGTGAATGGGGCACAGGGATGAATAAGTGTCCATGTAGCTGAGGGGATCCCTAGGTTAAGGGGGTAGCCCAGTTAGTGCACAGGTAGCCCAGAACCTGTATTGGATCTGTGGGTGCTCCAACCATATATAAGGTTGCGAGGGGACTCTCAGAGTCCAGACTGTCCAAGAGATATTGTGTGGGGAATAAAGGCTGATAGGAATATTAGTACACCTTTCTATTCTATTCCCCATATTCAGAGACTTAGGGATGCATTAAACTATATTATATTAATTCTGTGTTAATACTGTAATGTTCTGTTGTGTACTGTAATGTGCTGGGACTTTCAGAACCGATGACCAAACAGACTGTCAGGGCTAACACATAGGCGCCAGTAAGTCTGCTGGACAATGGAGTTCAAAGTATCCAGAGATACCAAAGGTGTGAAAGTCTTTTGGGGGCAGGGAAGGGCTCAATCACCCAGGTCCAGGGAAAAATTAAAGTCGTCTTGGCTGCCATTTGCTCTGCCAGACCTAGTGGAGCCTGACCCAGCGGGTGGCATTGAGCTAGCCATGTACGGAGGTGGCAAACTTTCGCATGTCCCTTGGCAATTTCATATTTCCCGTTGACCCGGCTTTCTACACCGGCTTGGCTCTGATTGGCTGCTGAGATAGTTCCCACTTAATGATTGGCTCCTGAGTTTCATGAATGAAACTCAGAATACTATAAGAAATGTCTGAGCCAATGAGATTTGAGATTCCCAGTAGTAAGAGCGTGGGCGGGCTTTTCAAAGTTGCTTCTGTGCGAATAGCAGAGCAACCGGCTTTGATTTTCAAGGCAATAAAGCCTGCCTGCCAGATTCTAAGTCCCAACTTTAGTGCCCAAGTTCTCAAAATTGAACTTAGCGGACGTGGCTGGGATTTGATGTCGATTTCGGTTCCAGAGGATCGGTGGTAGCTCGCGGTCAAAAGAGTTCAAGTACTCAGAAGAGAAAGGAGCTGTGGCATGTGGAACTTCCCACCGATTTGGGAACCAGGAGATTCCGGCTAAGTTCCGGTCAGGGTAAAACTCCTATTTAGAGCACCTAGGAAAGTCTAGTTTTCTACCACTCGCCCCCCAGTAAGTGTGTATTTTTGTCTGTATTTTGTGTATCAGAGTGTGTATGTGAATTTGTGCAAATAAACTTCAATTTATTGTATTACCTTGTTTTGCTCAGTGAATGATCCCGGTTAAAAAGGGGTAAATTGCCTGGTCTCCCGTTACAATTGTCTCTATTTATATGGGCAATAATTATATGACCCATATATTAGTTACATGTGTAACAGATGGGTCACTACTAAGCTCTAAGATTCACCTTGAACCATAATAAGTTCCATAAATATTCATAAAGTCAAATTGTAGTCTCAGCAACAGCTGTAATTTGCAGGTAATTAGGTATTATGATATACAGGTAAAGTCCAGTGTGGGTTAAATTGGAGAGACAGAGAGATATATAGGGATGAGATGTATGTTGATACACTATCTCTAAGCTGCAACACTTGGTGGACAGTACTGTTGGACAGTATTCACTTTTTACTCACACATAATTATTTCCTTTTCTCAGGGGGTTTCTATCTCCAGTCGCGTGGGACTGCTATGGACACTTGCTTCGCACCTTCCTATGCAAATTTGTTCATCGGTCGGTGGGAAGCTACCCACGTGTTTGGAGATTGAAACCCCTTTTGCAAACACATACACTATGTTACTGATATGGAAAGGCACAACAGATGAACTTGCACAATTTATTACATACATTAACACTAATACACTGAATCTTTCCTTCACCTCACATTATCATCCACATCATATCAGTTTCCTTGATTTGAACCTCTCTGTCGGTCTTGATCTCATGGTACATACTGACATCTACCGCAAAGAACATTCTAGAAACACACTATTACATGCCCACAGTTGTCATGACTACAATCTGTTTAAAGGTATACCTTATTGGCAATACATCAGACTTCGACGTAATTGTTCAAATATAGATGATTTTCATAAGAGATCACAAGAACTGATGGAGCGTTTCCTATCAAGGGGATATGATAGAAAAACACTCAATCGGGCACATCAAAAAGCCCTAATGCTAATTAGAGATGATCTCATCAGCTCTAGTCAAATTAAGACTAATGAGAGACTTCATGTGAAACATGAGAGAGTTGGACAGACACAATATCCAACAAATACGGATCCCCCCTACTTTATTACACAATATACGAATCAATCACAAGCCATTAAACAAATAATTAAAAACCACTGGGACATCCTTTCTTTAGATCCTCTCTTACGAGGCATTACTTCAGTCAACCCTAAGTTTGTGTTCAAGAGAGCACAGACACAGGGCAACATTATCTCTCCAAGTATGCTCAATAGAGATACACAGTGTCAAGAAATAATTATTTCCTAAATTAACAGGATGTTTCCCATGCGGACACTGCAAAATTTGTAAACATGTCCTGAAATCTAAGACCTTTACCAACATGAAGGGTGACCGATCCTATGATATTGTGTCTTTCACCAATTGTAACACTGAATTTGTAATTTATGTTCTAATATGCGGATGCAAAAAAAGATATGTTGGACTCACTGCCAGAATGTTTAAGTTGCGCATTATGGAGCACCTCAGACTGATTCTGAGAAAGGATGAGACTCATCCAGTCTCAAAACACTTTTTTCACTGTCAGTCTGGGTCTGTACAAAACTTTAAATGCATTGCCATTGATCATGTCAAGATCCACGAGAGAGGTGGTGACAGAGTTAATGCTCTCTATAGGAGAGAAGCCCATTGGATTTTAGTGTTAGATACACTAATCCCTAAAGGACTGAACACAGAATGGGTCCTTAAATATTTTCTTGATTAAATTCAATATTTTTTCTGTCACCCTCCTCTCTGGTGGATTCAAATACATTCTAACGTTCTTTTATATGAATGGTTTGGAACTGTATATGCTTCTCTGGATTTTGTGCTATACTGTTCATTATGATTCTGGTGCCCTCTTGGAAATATTTGTCAATTTGTGTATTCTTTATGAGATCTAATTTTCATGAGTTTAACAGAATGTCATATCATGATCATTTTTCTAACTGTTTAAATCATTTAACTACATCTAAGAAATCTGGTTTATATTTGAACCAACATAGAGGATTCAAACTCATTATGAAATGGCGGAATATCTTTATACAAATTTAATAACTTGTCTTTTGTCATAAATCAGTTACATTATGTCTTACCAGCATTATGTTTTCCACTGATGACAAATATCATCATTATTTGATATAGATAGAGATTGATAACAAGAACGTTGATCTAATCAGCCCTTGCCATCTCTGAGGTTTTTTTTTATCTCCTCTGACATTTCCTTTTATTTGACCTTTTTACAAGTCATATACATTTCTGTTGCTTTTTTTTGTATAATCCTACAATCCTACAATGTAGATATATTGACTACTAAAATTTTGGTCTGTTCTGTTCTTTGCCCTCTGCTTTCTGTCTTTTGTATTTTTGTGGGGTTTTTTTTGCCTAATCATCAGTGTGATCACTATGTGTCCATTATCTGGGTTTATCAATTACAAGATTGATTTCAGTTGTCCCAATCAGCAGAGGAGGAGCTATATAACCTATCCCATTGTGTGGTACTGCATACTCCTTGAGAAAGCGCTGTAGAAGCGTGAAACTAGTGGGAGTGCTTTTCCCCTGTTTTGTTTTAGTATGTATTTTTGTTTTATGTAGTTTAATAAATGTATTTTATTTTTCATCCACCTGGTGAGTTTCTAAGTGCTTTTGCATAGTTTTTTTGGCACAGTCTCTTCGTCCAGCCCATCCTACGTTGATCTCCTGCATATATTACTGTAGTTACACACTGGTTTCTGAGTATAGTTTGTCTACTCCATATATACAGCAACTAGATTGCATTTTCCTATTTGACTATTTTGATATTATATACTTATTGATTTGTTAATCTTTGTATACATAGGTCTCATTCATATTTGGTTATGTATGTATATGATCATAATTCATTGTACTTTTTTATTTTCCAATATTCTTCATATATTTTTTAACAATTGTATATATTTTCTCATATATTAACCTCTTCTTTGCCATTAAAGTATTTTCTGTATAATTTCTAAATATATGCTGTACATTTTTTTACATCTATGGCAAGTAGGTTTCTTCCTTGGATAGCTATTTCCTCTTGGTTATTTAATCTTATAATGATATGATTATAGGCAGATTATTATGATGCTTTCTAATCATCTACACAACAGGTTACATTATTACCCCCCGATACTAATTAACTATTGGACTATTTAAGGGCAATCAGCCCACCTACATTAACCCTGATGAAGTCGCATCACTAAGTGACGAAAAACGTAGGGTTGTGTCTTTGGAGTCTTGCTATTTTCTCGGTGTCCCCTAATTTGGATTTATTGAAACGCATCTCCCTAATTTAGTGCACTTTATTTATTTTACAGTGCACTTTGACAAGGTTTATTTTATATTTTAGTTTCACCGGTTTTTCTTTTTACTCATTGGATCACCAACGAGTAAGTTTGTTCCTCTGATTGGCCGGCTTCGTCGGCCAATCAGTTAAAACCGGTCGAAAATAGGCTGTTTAAATCATAATGCTAATGGAGGCCTTGTGGGTGGAACCGTGTTTGTGGTGTCAAGGATCCGGAGGATGCTATTTGGAGCTATGCTTCCTTCTCTCTGTCCTAATATGGAAATACATCACTACACCCAAAGATTGTGTCCATGGGTGTGGTCTGCCTGATGGTTCCAGCTGATGACCCTTGCGCTTTACCTACCAGCGAGCTAATGATTTTAGATTGTTTATCTGATTAAATACTTTTTTATTTATTTGTGTTATGGAGCATGCACGCTCCCTTTTTGTCTTATAGATCTCATGGTGGAAGTGATTTTTTTCATGTGGAGTCTCCAGTGGAATTATTTTGTTCATTTTAAACATATTTATATGCACATTATTTTCAGTGTTGTGAATTGTTTGTTTTGTTCTTATGTTGTTATTTATGTAATCTTACTGGTTTTGTCCCATATCCCCATTTCATGCCACCTTTAATGGCATACAGTATGCACACTTTTGTCTGCTTGTCATGAATTCGTCATCTTTTGCACCTCGTCACTGTTTAGATCACTGATTTTTAACACATTTACCTAATTATTTTTGGTATAATACTATATTGTTATATCTTCACACAATCACTGATTATCACTTTTGTATGTTTTATTTATTTATTTATTTATAAAATATTTTACCAGGAAGTAATACATTGAGAGTTACCTCTCGTTTTCAAGTATGTCCTGGGCACAGAGTAAAACAAATAGTACATGGTTACAAGTACAGTTACATAAATGAACAGGGTATACATTATATACAAGACATTGCGTGCTCAGTTAAAGAAAATATATATTATGAGCGTATGAAACAGTTACAGACCAGGCTAAAATGTGAGACAGCCTTAGATTTGAAAGAACTTAAACTGGTGGTGGATGTGAGAGTCTCTGGTAGGTTGTTCCAGTTTTGGGGTGCACGGAAGGAGAAGGAGGAACGTCAAGATACTTTGTTGAGCCTTTTGACCATGAATAGTCTTTTGGAGTCTGATCTCAGGTGATAAGTGCTGCAGGTGGTAGGGGTGAGGAGCTTGTTCAGGTAGCTGGGTAGCTTGCCCATGAAGAATTTAAAGGCAAGACAGGAAAGGTGAACTTTGCACCTAGACTCTAGTGTTGACCAATCTAGTTCTTTGAGCATTTCGCAGTGATGTGTGTTGTAGTTTCATTGGAGAACAAAACGACAAATTGAATTGTAGAGGGTGTCAAGTTTGCAAAGGTGGGTTTGAGGAGCCGAGCCATATACTATGTCTCCATAGTCAATAATTGGCATTAGCATCTGCTGTGCGATACGCTTGCTGACCAGGAGACTTAGGGAGGATTTGTTCCTGTAAAGTACCCCTAGTTTGGCATAGGTCTTGGTTGTCAGGGTATCAATGTGCATCCCGAATGTTAAGTGGGAGTCAAACCATAAGCCCAGGTATTTAAAACTAGTGACAGGTGTTAGGGTGGTGTAAGCGTTGGTTCTAATCAGGAGCTCAGTCACTGGAAGCTTTACAAATTTAGTCTTGGTCCCAAATACCATTGTTACAGTCTTGTCAGTGTTTAAAAACAGTTTGTTTGCCAATATGTTGGCACTGTATTCCTCATATATATATATATTTATATATATATATATATATATATATATATATATATATATATACACAGAGAGAGAGAGAGAGAGAGAGAGAGAGAGAGAGAGAGAGAGAGAGAGAGAGAGAGAGAGAGAGAGAGAGAGAGAGAGAGAGAGAGAGAGGTAATCCACTCCAGCAGGAGCAGACACAAGACAGCACTCAAAGGTAAGAAAACTTGTATTCAAAAATAAACATAGCACAAACATGACCAACGTTTCGGTCCTCGTGGGACCTTCCTCAGGGTGGTGCTTGAGACTAATGGCAGTGAATCCCTTAAGTACCCCCATGACCCCACCAAAATGACTCAACTAGAGTAGCTGATTGGCCGTGCATCAAGTCCCATGATCAGACCCAATGTCGCTGATGTCGCACTATGCCTGTCATCAACACAGCCACATGATCCACAGGGATCAGAGTTGTGTATGCAGTACCATCAGGCCACCACTGAGTTGTGTATGAAGTACCATCAGGCCGCCACTGCGAGGGAAGAAAGTAAAGAGCAAGTTTGAATTGTTTAAACTATAGCAGCAATCACTGTACCTTTAACACCCTACCTAGGTGCTTGGCCATAGACTCCTGCTACTATATTCCCTCACGGCAAGTTAAACTTTCAAGATAAGACACTATGCAAACCTGATCTAGAGCGCATGACAATCATTTGTTCATTATAGCAGCAATCCTGGCTAGTAATTTTTTTTCCTACCCCCCATTTATTTTACAGAGTAGGAACCAGGGGGTCCCCTTAGATGCACTATACTATTTTAAGCTCTTGGGATCTCTGGTTTCTGAGTAAGTACCAGCATTTCTGTTCCCCCTCCCAGGGAAAACAAAATGGAGATTGAAGTCTCCCATGTCATCCACTTCAGCTTCTTATTGGATGGTCATTGAAAACCCAGCGTGAAACCAGAAAGTGATACCATTATCTTTATCGGTATGTACTTCTGGAACTAGGCGGTCGCCAAAGCCATAAATAAGGCAAATTCCCTAAAATGTGTTAGGGAGGGGATTGCTGCTTTAAGCAATAAGCTGTTTGTGTTATTCTTTAAATAAAAGAGGGATTCTTATATTAGACTTAGAACGGAACAGAAAGCTCTGAAAACATTTTAAGAACACTAGATCCTTATGTAAGCTGTTACCTCTTCTGTTCCTGCTATTTGTCTGTGAGCAAAACCTTTAACCCGGGATTCCCTATTTGCCGATGTGGGGTATCGAACAACAATGCAGGGTTAACTGCCATTGACTTGAATAGCAGCTAATAGTGGATTGGGTGCCCTTAATTTGCTAAAGCTTCATGAAGGTTCATATAAGGCAATTCTTATTTTAAAAGCCGCATACAGTATATTGGAGTTTTAATAAAGTGAAATTAGTCAGCCATGTAATGTGTATATGTTTTCCAGAAGTGGACAAGCAAAAGGAACCTATGTCTCTTTTTAGCTCAAGGGAGCAGCAACACATTGCTGAAAATTTACTCATAAAGTGCATTATCGATCATTAAACTTTAACAGGGCTCTCACTTTCCTAAACCATCCAAGGTTGTATTCACTCTATGTCTAATACTGATCGGTAGCTTCACAATTCATGTAGTGGTTATTGCAGACCGATGAATTGATGGTATCTGCTGAACAGGAAATAGAATCAGTCACAGGTGAGCATTCATTCTTGAGAGGCAGAGACCTGTATAGTTTATCATTCATTCAGGCACAGGATGGCGCTAAGACAAGTTAAGAGCTTGCACAAATTCAAAATAATGTGTAGGAAGCCTGTACGAATAGTTTGGGTTGTAGCTCCAGTGTACTTCACAGAGTTTGGAATCGACACTAGAGACACTTTATATTCACAATGCAATTGGATTAGCTCCAGTGAGAATCATTACCAATTTCACTGTCGTTTGTTAACATCAAATACTGGCTCTTGACTGTAGATTGTTATTGCAGTAAGATAGACTTGTTTCACACAGCTCAATCTTTCTTTACAAATCCTATCTTCGTCATGGTAATGGGTTTCTGTCCGTAATGCTTTTTTATAAGACCTTATTTCACAGGAGGAAGCGATGCTGAACATCTTAGCTGATTATCCCAAAAGCTGCCTGACAGCTGCCATCTGAAACATATCTTATCCATTCCTGTGCTGCTGGAGGGAGCCTGTAAAAAGTTTCTGACAGATTAAAAAATTAAATTAATTTTAACTTACTAAAATCTTTATCACACTGACAGATAAATGCAAATTTACGGGAAAGGGGGAACTGTAGTAGCATTTTCAGACTATGTAAGTGGTTTTGAATTATTTTTAGGAGTAGTAGAACCCTTAAGAAATATACTTTCACTAAATGAAATACTATAGCCCTAAAACTACAAAGAATGTCACACACACACACACACACACACACACACACACACACACACACACACACACACACACACACACACACACACACACACACACACACACACACACACACACACACACACACACACACACACTATATAAAATGTATTTTTCATCTTCAGCCCTTCTTGATCCAGCGTTGGATGGAGGCCTCCGCAAGGATCTTCCAGGTACTGCGATTGCAAGCCTGTTTTCTCCATGTTGCTCCAACTAATTTTCTGATTTTTCTTTTCGTCGTCACCTTTGTCTTTTAATTTCCCTTGGAATCCAGTTGAGTACCATCTTTGTCCAATGATGGTAATTTATTCTCGCAATATGTCCGGCCCACTGCTATCTCAATTTCTTCACCCGTGTGATGATGTCAGGCTTTTTTGTTTGATTTCGAACCCATTCATTCTTTTTCCTCTCTCTTTGGGTAATACCCAGCATACACCTTTCCATACTTTTTTGAGTTGTCTTCACATTTAAGATTCAAGTTTCAAATCCATACATGAGCACAGGAAGAATACACTTGTCAACAACTTTCCTCTTCAGACACAGTGGAAGGCTAACTTGAAAATTATTTTGTTTCTTCCAAATGCACTTTATCCCATCCAGTGTTACTTGCTGGTAAAGGTAGACATAATCTTTAGCTTATAGTTGTATTCCATTGATTTAGTTCTTTGCAGAGTTGACACACTTGTTGATCAACATTTTGGTCTTGGTGAGATTATATAGAGGACCACTTTCTTACTTGATTTTGCAAGATCTTTGATTTGTTGCTGAAGCTCTTCTGAATCCGTAGCAAAAAGAACAATAATCAGCAAATTGTAGGTGACTCAAGTATTCACCATTGATCTTGATTCCTTTTTTATCCAACTTTCAATTGTTGCTGTGAAAAGCTTTGTTGACATGGTGTCACCCTATTGCACTCACCAGCTGATCTTTATCTTTCTTATATATTGATGTAATATAATGGTTGATGTAACATTCTCATAAATGTTCCCTGTAATATCAACTGTCACGTATGTATATATATATATATATATATATATATATATATATATATATATATATATATATATATATATATATATATATATTTTTTTTTATATATATATATATATATATATATATATATATATATATATATATATATATATATAGACAAAGAGCCCCCAGGGTGTTCTGACCACACAGTCTTCTACTGAAATTCACAGAGACCAAGTTCAGCATAGATTCAAGTTGTGTTTATTTTTCTACAGATCAGCAGGTTTGTAAACCAAACTTAACAAATCAAAAGTCCCTGCTCTTTTGTGAGCAGTAACTATACACAGATCACCCTATCTGCTGTTGGTAGGTTTGCCCACGTATAAACTAAATAAACACTGTTCTGGCCCAGGCTCACTTTAGGTAGATAATGAGTCAGGCAGTTAAGCTCGTCCCCTTTAAATGCACACAGAGTCCTTCTTATTTACTGTAACTTTATTGGAGGGGTAAACAGAAGCACAAGGGAACTTGGAGGTAGAAAATAAAATAAGAGGAAAGTGAAAAAGCAATGGTTTGTTCTGGGGAAAACAGTGAGAGGGATGGCTACTCACAGTGGCTGTTGACTGGAAAAGGAAGTGTGCTTGCCTGTGCAAGCAGTAACAAGGCAGAAGCTGCACCAAAAAGCGGGATGAAAAGAGGCAACCCAACTCACTGAGGAGTAAAGAGGAGATGCCAAGGCAACAGGCTAAGAAGTCAGGCAAGGGAGTAACATTTGTAACAACATGAACACTGAGGAGTGCCTGCAGACTCGTACGGTAAAAGGGAGAAAACCATATAGAGGCCAGAACAAACACAAAGTTTTGCAAACGATACAGGTGCGCCGACGAGTATTCTAAATCTTGCCTTAAACTTGCCTTGGAAAATCTGGGGCTATCACCAACAAGATCCAGGTACATGCTGGGTACATGCGGCAAACATTTCAGTGACATTTCTGCAGAGACTAATGACCATTGGATTAACACAGCAGGGGCCCCTGGCAGTCCCATTCAGTTTGAATGGGACTGCCAGGGACCCCCACTGTTAATCCGATGGGCCACTAGTCTGTCTGCAGAAATGTCAGGGAAATGTTGCAGCATGTACCCAGCATGTACCCAGGATGTATCTGGGTCTTGTTGGTGATTGCCCCAGATTTGTTTTAGAATACTCGTCAGCACTACAGTAGGTAATTTTACCTTGCTGCCTCCCTGCTCTCTCTTGGCTGTGGTACTTGGGGAGAGTGAGCTGACTCAGCTTTGCATCTTAAAAAACTGCCTGCTAATTAGTCCAGTTGAGCTGCAATTAGCTTCCTTGTGGGATGTCCAAAGATAAGTGTAAATCCTGGTCTGGACCTTTTAAACAGCTTAGGGATTCTGGCTCACCGGCCCATCCTGCTCTCCGGATACTCTGCCCAAGGGACTCTTAACATGACTTGCATGACTTGCCCTCTCCTGGCTTCCTATCAAATCCCAGATCACACACTCAATTCTTCTCCTCATTTTTAAAGCTTTGCACTCTTCTGCCCCTCCTTACATATTAGCCCTAATTTCTCGCTATGCACCATCCCGACTCTTGCGTTCCACTCAAGGATGTCTTCCCTCTACCACCTTTGTATCTAAAGCCCTCTCCCACCTTAAACCTTTCTCACTGACTGCCGCACACCTCTGGAATGCCCTTCCCCTCAATATCAGACTACCTTTATCTATCTACCTTTATTTATCTACCTTTAAGAACCACCTTAAAATACATCTGCTTAACGAAGCATATCAGTAGCTCCGTGGCTGATACTATACACCTCATACATAAACCTTGGCCCCTTGCAGACACAGACTCCAGAACGCCCTCCTACTCTCTCTGTACGTTCTACCTACCTACCAATTAGATTGTAAGCTCTTCAGAGCAGGGACTCCTTTTCCTAAATGTTACTTTTATGTCTGAAGCACTTATTCCCATGACCTGTTATTTGTATTATTTGTTATTTATATGATTATCACATGTATTACTGCTGTGAAGCGCTATATACACTACTGTATATAAATAAAGACATACATACTGTACATACATACATAAACGTGAAGAATACAGATTCTACCTCCACAATTCCACAATAACTACTCTTGTCACTTCTGTTTCCAAATCTATTATAGTTGAATGTAAGCAGAGAAGAAACTTTATAGATCTGTTCATTGTTACAGTTACTAGAATCAACCTCTCTGGTATCCCTGTGTATATGACAACATTCTCATTCAATCTGAGGAAAGTAACATTGTAAAAAGTACATGACTTAGAGGTACAGTATGAGAAAAACACCAGGTGTTACCAGAAAGCTTAACGCTATGACACAACAGAAGAAACACACATTTGAATTAAAAATCAACAGAACATTTTAAATTAAAGATACAACGAAAATAATAAAAGACCAGATACATTTAATCTAGTATATCCATTAGACCAGATTGAGATAGGAATGTGTTTCGCCAACTCCACCTAAATGGAGCTAAAGATACTGTGGTTCAGGCTCAGAAAACCTCTCGACCATATTCTGTAAAAAAAAAAAATTCATATGCATAATGGACGGATTGTTGCTTTGAGTATTTTGCTGGTAATTACAAATTACTGAGCTATATGATATTAGTATTTAACATATACATGTATTTGGGGTTTGTTCTCTCAGTGATGGTAATACTGTATATGCTGTTAATGTTTTGCTATATTGATAGAAAGACAATCATTTAGTGTATAAATTAAAGTCATCAGACTATGTACAGTAAATCTCTATTTTGAAATACTACTTTTCTTGCGGTGCACCAACTATAATTGGACCACACAACTGAGGACCATCAACAAGGCATAGCTGCTTCATAAATTATTTAAAAAAAAATAAACTTTGATTGAATTGCGAAACTGAAAATTATTTAAATGAATCTAACATGCAATGCTCATTGACTTTGAGCGTTAAGCGAACTGTTAGATCGAAAAAACAACCTTTTTTGCTGAACCAAAAATGGTGACATTGGCAACATTCACTGAAGCCGTTGTACATCTCAACTCTTCATTACTGGGTCCATTTTCAATACATACATGGGGTTGAGAAGGAATTGCATTTTTAGGAGCTCTTTAGGTAAATCATTATCAAACATCATTACAAAACGAGACAGATGATGAATTATCACCTACCTACAACTAATCCAAGGAACTGGTCTGTACCTCATAATCAATCTTGTCCTCTTCCTCATGGCTTTAATCTCTTTGCATCCTGAATTGGAAACCAGTTCACACACAGCTATATCAGGCTCAGTGGGGGTATCCACGGGGAGAGTCAGCAGTGTAGAATCACCTCAGTTAGCTGGAGTATGGATCAGTGGTGCAACGGGCAGCAGAGAGTTTCTGGGAGGAGCAGGTAGAAGAGGTAGTCGGGCAAGACAGGCTCAAAGCAGGCATCAAGCAGGACAAACATCAGACGGACCAGTGTCAGGGCAACAGCAGGCAGCGGGGCATCAGTGGTAAGCTGGGATCAGGAACCATCAAGTCAAATAATCTGAAATAGCAGGTAATGCAGCAAGAGAGCAACACAATCACACTCCAGCAGAAAAGCTGTTGTGATGTCTTGGGAAAGGAGCCTTGGAGGCCATGGAGGTCATGTGTTATAGTCAGCACAGCTGGAGGCTAAAGAGCTGCTTAGAAGGAAGCAGTCTGTATACGTGAGTACTGACACATAAAACCTATTTGTGTGATTTACCTTTTTTCAGAACGTTATTGGTGTTTATACTTTTCATTAACTTTGTAGAGCATTCTGGGGAGCATGCACAAACAAGCTGTTAGTAGTGTAAATTCGATTGATTCGTTAATTGATTTTCCACTAAGCCAACACTGTGCTAGTAGTCTTAAGAGGAATGAGCTGGTTGAAAGAGTTGGCAGGTATACTAAAGGGACGAAGGCCTAGTGAGATTTATTTATTTTCACAAAATAATGTGCCAGCATGTGTGTATAAACCCTTACATTTAGTTAAACATTTGCTCTAAAAACAAACACAAAACAATTACATTTTTTAACGAATATGCTTACTAGCAATCACTTGTGTAATGCAATCTAAATGAGTAGTTGGTAGATTCATGTCACAATAGAAAACAGTGTGAGAAATATAAAACAAAATTAAACCTTTATTTAAATGTTTTCTGTATACGCTACTGAAACAACAGTATTGAACATTCCAATATAGAAGCAGAGGGTATCAGGTCACAGGGCCCTTTATATACTGAAATCCTGGACAAATAAGGGACAGGGATGCATGATCCTTGGCCTGACAGGCCATGGAGTTGTGTATTGGGGAGGAAGAGGAGGAGGGAGGGCTAGGTTATTTCAGAGGAGGCTGCCTCATAGCTTACCTCTTTACTCCTCTGGCCATCTCCCCAAAAGGTTATCTTGCTGCAGTGGGAAGTGTGAAGATGGTCCCAAAGTGGAGGTCTGTAAGATCGGGGCAGCCGATGGAGAGAAGAGCCAAGATGAAAGTGGAGGCAGCGGCGGGCTCCCCGGCAGAGGAGCAGCACAGATTGTCAGCTGAGATTCAGCGGGGCCTGGATCAGCATGGCATCGGCTTGCTGCAGGAGCTGGTGGGGTCTCTCCCCAGCTCTACCACAGCATGGGAAGCTGGGAGAAGGGAGACCAAAAAGCGCACCAGCACAAACGGAGCAGGAAGAAAACCAGAACAAAAAAATGATTAAAAGGGCACTTTAATGTGGCAAAAGACCCATCCAATGCATTTCGAACGTCGCAGCGTTCTTTTTCCTTGAAAAAGAACGCTGCGACGTTCGAAATGCATTGGATGGGTCTTTTGCCACATTAAAGTGCCCTTTTAATCATTTTTTTGTTCTGGTTTTCTTCCTGCTCCGTTTGTGCTGGTGCGCTTTTTGGTCTCCCTTTTCCCTGTATTGCATTGAGTAGCTGCACAGCCTGCCTGCCTGCCCTACCAGGATGTGAGTATTTGCATATTTTTCAGGGGAACCTGCCAATGAGACATATCGTGAGTGGGTTGCACCACACACCACCTGTCTTCAGGAGGATAGTACCCATTATATGACACAATAGGTACTATATCAATTGTTAGTACCCTGGTACAGTGGTCTGGCTTATTATCATTTTGAGATATACCTGCATTTGAGCGCTTCAGCTATTTTCCATATGGGAAGCTGGGAGAGCTGAAGTGCAGCAGAGGCTTGTCGGCTGGGGGTGAGTGACGGCATGGGCACAGTCCCGGAAAACTCAGCAAAGGGGTGTGGAGAAAAGGACCCAGCAGTGGTATCACCCTCAGACCAGTTCAGCTACATTGGCATCACCAGGTTGATGAAGACGGCCCGGGGCGGCCCGGTCAGGTCTGGTAAGGAAACGGCCCATCCAGGAAGTGAGTGGGGAGATAAAGGCTGCAACAGGGCCCTGGAAACTCCAACTCCCAGCAGCCCCCAGGAAGTAACGGAGAGGTTCCCAGGATACCTGAAGGCCAGATGTCTGCAAGTGTGTGGGAAGGCAAGGCAGCCCAACTGACAGTTGGCGTAAACAGGATGGTATAATCGTCGGTGGCTGGGCTGGTGCCTCGTCTGTTAGGTTCAGGTACAGGGATTGGAACAGGGTTAGCGGAGGTGTTCAGGATAACAAACATGAATATATTACTGCGCACCAGATAATAAGTGATAGTGAGTAAATATTAAGTGAACCTATGTTCTAAATAGATATAATATACTTGCTGTGATTGGTGAATAGCTCAAAGAAATCTATTGAGTATAACACATAGCGATTACCAGTGCATATAACAAGGAAATAATACAACTGTGTTGATGACAAATGAGATACTGCTGCTGATTATAAAGAGTGGCTCAACATCCTGTTGATCGTCCCTGAAGAAGTAGTTCTACTACAAAACATGAGTGAAAAAAATTGGGAGGAGCGCACAAACCAAATGGAGCAGGAAGGAACCAGCGTCAAAAATCAATAAAAGGGTACTTTAATGTGTCATGAGACCCATCCAACGCGTTTCGAACGTCACAGCGTTACTTATCTTGATAAAGAACGCTGTGACGTTCGAAACGCGTTGGATGGGTCTCATGACACATTAAAGTACCCTTTCATTTATTTTTGACTCTGGGTCCTTCCTGCTCCATTTTGTTTGTGCACTCCTCCCAATTTTTTTCACTTCTGCAATCATCAATGGAAGCTGCACAGCCTGTCAGCCACACCAAGGATATGTGAGTACTTGCCTCAACTGAGGGGAACCTGCCAATGAGACTGATAGTGGATGGGCTTGTACTACTCACCACCTGTGTTCAGGAGGATAGTACCCATTATTGGTTGTTATATGATCACTATTAATACTTGTGATTACGGATTCCTTTGTATGGTGGTTCTGGCATCCTAATATTATATTGTCCTAGCATTGGAGCGCTTTTGCCAATTTTCTATTTTGCTACTACAAAACGTAGGATTGTAGTTATAGAGTGCAAGCTCTGCACAATTGTAGGCACCAGACACGCTGCTTCAGCCATCCATGCGGCAAAACAAACTTTTGACTCTCATATCCAGTATAGTCGTGCTCCTGAGCGACTCAACTGGTGACATCATCAGTAGCCACTGAGGTGAGTTAAATGTTATCGGCAATTGCCGTCAGCATTCAGGTCCCTACAGCAGTGCTTGGAAACACAGAAGAGCATTTTTCCATAAGATAGACACCTACTACGCCAGGAACCGATTACCTAACAAGAGGAAGTCCAGGGCGCCTATCTGGTTGCAGCCTACAAGTTCGAGTGATCAGTGTGGACAACGGGGGTCTTTGCCATTGTGGTAACATGTCCAAAACATGTCATGATTATAAATATTCATATTGATGTACGCGCATTACTTATTTTTTTTGTATGAACTACCAATATAATTATTACATACTTCACTATGAGATTTTAGCAGAGGTGTTACCGTCACTCTGCGAGGTACTGGCCAGGCTTTAATGGGGGGACCCTCATTGGAGACATAGGGGTGGGGGTTGGCTGGGGTTCGGGTTCACCAGGCCACGGATAGTTCAATTTCAGGTGTTTTGGGGTCAGGCCCTAGGGTTGGCAGCAGTGGCCCCATTGCAGAGCCATCTGTAGTGGGGGATCATTGAGCGTGCAATGTCTGTAGTTTTGGGGATAGGGGGGCCATCACTGATGCGTGAGTAGGGGCCAGTGTGGCTAGTAGGGTAGGTCCAGGAAATGAGTGTGTATGGGAACATGTGATTATGTGGAGATATGGACATTATTGTCAACATATTATGATTTATTGGAGAAGGTGAATAAGAAAGGAGATAATAAGGATGAGAAGAAGGGAAAAAAGCAGGTACCCAAGACTTTTGGAAACTGCTTGTAGGTGTTCGTCATCTTAGCCAGTAGTAAGTGAGAAGGCTCCCCAGAGTGGTTCAGCACTTTTCAGTGGTTTAAGTACTTGGACACTATTTGGGAAATGTATAAGGTGTACAGTGGGGTTGTAAGGTGGAAGTACGATGAGGGTTTTAGGGAGCGCATGGCAGTTAAAAAACATGGGAGATGGGACTTGAAGGACATGGTGATCCTAGCTGGATAATTAACCAGGTCCCAGCTGCCTCGGTAAGGGGCTTTAAAAACCCAGAGCTCCCACTTGTGCCGGATCTGTCTGAACCAGGGAGACATGTGCTGGAACTCTAGAGAGAAAACAACTTGACTGAAGTTCTGTTTTTTTGGGACATTTATGCTCTGTTACTTTTGTTCCATGTTTTTGTTGGCTGGATAAAGAAGCCTAATCAGACTATCCTCATTCCATTGCATTGTCACTGCAATATGTGGTGTAACAAGTGGGATCCTGCCCCTGCATCCGAAGGGCCCAAAAAAATGGAACATTTTTTAAAAGAATTTCTGTGTGGGCAGTTAAACAGCAGGAAAAAAGAATAGAACCGGGCGCTTCTATAAAGTGCAGTGAAAAGTGTATACACTAAAAAGATAGTATATATCACCCAATGATTGTATAATAATTAAATAATCATTCCTCAAATTTCTGTGCAAATAGGGTAAGAACCTCCACCAAATAGTTATTAATAAAGTGATTTATTTTATAATGAAGAAAAGCAGCTCTACACCCTTATTGTGGACTGTTCACTAGTCCAAAGTTGTAGAATTTCTTCTTCCTGGTAGGGGGAGCGCTGATGACTCACGAAGTTCAATATATGTTAAAAAATAGAATGAAAAATAACAGTGTAGCCAGTAAATAATAAACCCTATCTATCATATGTTAATGGTCTCTCACAGATTGGACTATATATAGAAAGCGTATCAGAGATCCTTCTCTCTCTGATGGGAGCCCTTTATTATCTTCACACGAAAAGCCCTGGATGGATGTCGATATTCATGTATCCCTCAATGGGCTTCCGTCTGTTCTCTCCCATGAAACTTTTGTTTTAAACAAATGTGAGTGTGATACTTATATGTTTTATTCAATACATTATTACTTGTTAGCAATATTATACCATTGCGGGATCTCTGATACACTTTCTATATATAGGGTGACCATTCGTACCGGTTTTACCGGGACAGTCCCGTTTTTTTGTGTTTTGTCCCGGTTTTAAGTCGTCCCGGTTTTTGTGCCGGTTTTTGTCCCTGGTCCCGGTATTGCGGGGCAGCGGCGGTGAGGAGAATGCGGCGCAGTAAGTATTTTATGCTGCCCGGGGGACTGAATGAAGGAGAATGCCGGGGGCGGGACTTAGAATGCCGCCAGGCAGCAGGGGATTGGATGGAGGATGCGGGGGCGGGGATTTGAATACCGGGCCGCAGGGGATTGGCTTAAGGTAAGAGGATGCTCCCCCCCCCCCCCCCGGCAGGAGATGCAGGGGGGGACACATGGGAGATGCAGGGGAGGGGGACACATGGGAGATGCAGGGGAGGGGGACACATGGGAGATGCAGGGGAGGGGGACACATGGGAGATGCACGGGAGGGGGACACATGGGAGATGCAGGGGGGGAGAGAGAGATGGGAGATGCAGGGGAGGGGGACACATGGGAGATGCAGGGGGGGGGAGAGAGATGGGAGATGCAGGGGGGGAGAGAGATGGGAGATGCAGGGGGGGGGACACATGGGAGATGCAGGGGGGGAGAGAGATGGGAGATGCAGGGGGGGGGAGAGAGAGATGGGAGATGCAGGGGGGGAGAGAGAGATGGGAGATGCTGGGCGGGAGAGAGAGAGATGGGAGATGCTGGGCGGGAGAGAGAGAGATGGGAGATGCGGGGGTGGTATATGGGGATGATGATGATGATGATGATGATGATGATGATGATGATGATGATAATGATGATGATTTTACCTGTGCGGCCCAATTTTTTTTAAATATGTATGGGGGGGTGGGGGTCTTTAAAAATGTATTGGGGCGGCAAGGGTCTTTTTAATATGTATTGGCGGGGCGGGTATTTTTATTATGTATTGTGGGGTGGGGTTTTTGGTATGTATTTTGTGGCGGGATTGTGTGAGCAGAGTGTGGTAATTGATGTAAGGTAGGGGCAAGTGAGAGGGGGAGTAAGACACAGGGGAGATAAATACATGCGAGGCGGGAGGGGGGAGAGGAAGTGAGACGGAGGGGAGAGATAAATACATGCGAGGCGGGAGGGGGGGAGAGTGAGTGAGACGGAGGGGAGAGATAAATACATGCGAGGCAAGAGGGGGGGAGAGTGAGTGAGACGGAGGGGAGATAAATACATGCGAGGCGGGAGGGGGGAGAGTGAGTGAGACGGAGGGGAGATAAATACATGCGAGGCGGGAGGGGAGGAGAGTGAGTGAGACGGAGGGGAGATAAATACATGCGAGGCGGGAGGGGAGGAGAGCGAGTGAGACAGAGGGGAGATAAATACATGCGAGGCGGAAGGGGGGAGAGTGAGTGAGACGGAGGGGAGATAAATACATGCGAGGCGGGAGGGGGGAGAGCGATTGAGACACAGGGGAGATAAATACATGCGAGGCGGGAGGGGAGGAGAGTGAGTGAGACGGAGGGGAGATAAATACATGCAAGGCGGGAGGGGAGGAGAGCGAGTGAGACGGAGGGGAGATAAATACATGCGAGGCGGTAGGGGGGGAGAGCGAGTGAGACGGAGGGGAGATAAATGCATGCGAGGCGGGAGGGGAGGAGAGCGAGTGAGACACAGGGGAGATAAATACATGCGAGGCGGAAGGGGGGAGAGTGAGTGAGACGGAGGGGAGATAAATACATGCGAGGCGGGAGGGGGGAGAGCGATTGAGACACAGGGGAGATAAATACATGCGAGGCGGGAGGGGAGGAGAGCGAGTGAGACGGAGGGGAGATAAATACATGCGAGGCGGGAGGGGAGGAGAGCGAGTGAGACGGAGGGGAGATAAATACATGCGAGGCGGGAGGGGGGAGAGCGATTGAGACACGGGAGATAAATACATGCGAGGCGGGAGGGGAGGAGAGCGAGTGAGACACAGGGGAGATAAATACATGCGAGGCGGGATGGGGAGAGCGATTGAGACACAGGGGAGATAAATACATGCGAGGCGGGAGGGGAGGAGAGCGAGTGAGACACAGGGGAGATAAATACATGCGAGGCGGGAGGGGAGGAGAGTGAGTGAGACGGAGGGGAGATAAATACATGCAAGGCGGGAGGGGAGGAGAGTGAGTGAGACGGAGGGGAGATAAATACATGCAAGGCGGGAGGGGGGAGAGCGAGTGAGACGGAGGGGAGATAAATACATGCGAGGCGGTAGGGGGGGAGAGCGAGTGAGACGGAGGGGAGATAAATGCAT
Source organism: Ascaphus truei (assembly GCF_040206685.1). Lineage (NCBI taxonomy): Eukaryota > Metazoa > Chordata > Amphibia > Anura > Ascaphidae > Ascaphus > Ascaphus truei. Next base: position 201,827,330 of record NC_134485.1, on the reverse strand, counting down.
GCGAGGCGGGAGGGGAGGAGAACGAGTGAGACACAGGGGAGATAAATACATGCGAGGCGGGAGGGGGGGAGAGCGATTGAGACACAGGGGAGATAAATACATGCGAGGCGGGAGGGGAGGAGTGTGAGTGAGACGGAGGGGAGATAAATACATGCGAGGCGGGAGGGGGGTGAGCGAGTGAGATGGAGGGGAGATAAATACATGCGAGGCGGGAGGGGGGGAGAGCGAGTGAGATGGAGGGGAGATAAATACATGCGAGGCGGGAGGGGAGGAGAGCGAGTGAGACACAGGGGAGATAAATACATGCGAGGCGGGAGGGGAGGAGAGTGAGTGAGACGGAGGGGAGATAAATACATGCGAGGCGGGAGGGGGGAGAGCGAGTGAGATGGAGGGGAGATAAATACATGCGAGGCGGGAGGGGGGGAGAGCGAGTGAGACGGAGGGGAGATAAATACATGCGAGGCGGGAGGGGAGGAGAGCGAGTGAGACACAGGGGAGATAAATACATGTGTGGCTCTGTGTGTGTGTGGCTCTGTGTCAGCGTCTTTGTGTGTGTCAGTATCTCTGTGCGTGTCACTGGCTATGTGCGTGTGGGTCAGTGGCTCTGTGGGTGTGGGTCAGTGGCTCTGTGGGTCTGGGTCAGTGGCTGGCGGTGTGTGGGCCACTGGCTCTGGGTGTGTGGGTGTGTGGGTCAGTGGCTCTGTGTGTGGTTCAGTGGCTCTGTATGTGAGTGTGTGGGTTAGTGGCTCTGGGTGTGTGTATGGGTCAGTGGCTCTGTGTGTCAGTAGCTCTGTGAGTGTGGGTCAGTGGCGTTGTGGGTGTGTGTGTCAGGGGCTCAGTGTGGGTCAGTAGCTCTGTGTGTGTGTGTCAGTGACTGTGTGTATGTGTCAATGGCTGTGTGTGTGTGTGTGTCAGGGGCTGTGTGTGTGTGTGTGTCAGGGGCTGTGTGTGTGTGGGTCAGTGGCTCTGTGTGTGTGGGTCAGTGGCTCTGTGTGTGTGTGGATCAGTGGCTCTGTGTGTGTGTGGTTCAGTGGCTCTGTGTGGGTCAGTGGCTCTGTGTGTGTGTGTGGGTCAGTGGCTCTGTGTGTGTGGGTCAGTGGCTCTGTGTGTGTGTGTGTGTGTGTGTGTCAGTGGCTCTGTGTGTGTGTGTGGGTCAGTGGCTCTGTGTGTGTGTGTGTCAGTGGCTCTGTGTGTGTGTGGGGGTCAGTGGCTGTGTGTGTGTGTGTGTGTGTGTGTGTGTGTGTGTGTGTGTGTGTGTGTGTGTCTGTGTGTGTGTGTGTGTGTGTGTCAGTGGCTCTGTGTGTGTGTGTGTGTGGGGGGGGGTCAGTGGCTCTGTGTGTGGGTGTGTGGGTCAGTGGCTCTGTGTGTGGGTCAGTGGCTCTGTGTGTGGCTCTGTGGGTCAGTGGCTCTGTGGGTCAGTGGCTCTGTGAGTCAGTGGCTCTGTGCGTCAGTGGCTCTGTGCGTCAGTGGCTCTGTGCGTCAGTGGCTCTGTGCGTCAGTGGCTCTGTGCGTCAGTGGCTCTGTGCGTCAGTGGCTCGGTGTGTGCGTCAGTGGCTCTGTGCGTCAGTGGCTCTGTGCGTCAGTGGCTCTGTGGGTCAGTGGCTCGGTGTGTAGGTCAGTGGCTCTGTGGGTCAGTGGATCGGTGTGTAGGTCAGTGGCTCTGTGGGTCAGTGGATCGGTGTGTAGGTCAGTGGCTCTGTGGGTGTGTGGGTCAGTGGCTCTGTTTGGGTGTGTGGGTCAGTGGCTCTGTGTGTGTGGGTCAGTGGCTCTGTGTGTGTGGGTGTGTGGGTCAGTGGCTCTGTGTGTGTGGGTCAGTGGCTCTGTGTGTGTGGGTCAGTGGCTGTGTGGGTCAGTGTCTCTGTGTGTGTGGGTGTGTGGGTCAGTAGGTGTGTGGGTCCGTGGCTGTGGGTCAGTGGCTCTGTGTGTAGGTCAGTGGCACTTTGGGTGTGTGGGTCAGTGGCTCTGTGTGTGTGGGTCAGTGGCTCTGTGTGTGGGTGTTTGGGTCAGTGGCTCTGTGTGTGTGGGTCAGTGGCTCTGTGTGTGTGGGTGTGTGGGTCAGTGGGTGTGTGGGTCAGTGGCTCTGTGTGTGTGGGTGTGTGGGTCAGTGGCTCAGTGTGTGTGGGTCAGTGGTTCTGTGTGTGGGTGTGTGGGTCAGTGGCTCTCTGTATGTAGGTCAGTGACTCTGTGGATCAGTGGCTCTGTGTGTCTGTGTGGGTCAGTGGGTGTGTGGGTCAGTGGGTGTGTGGGTCAGTGGCTCTGTGTGGAGATAACATTTTTTTTTAGATCTATTTATTATATATTTATTTATCTTGCCTTTGGCTGTATCCTCCCCTCCAAATTCCGATAACATGGCCGCGCGACGTCACATAGTGCCCATTGCCATAACAACGAGACGCTCCGTGACGTCACGCAGCATCAAGTTGACATGACAACGGGACGCATTATGGCGCCGAGGCATCAGTGATGCCACATTGTCATGGCAACATGTCACCGCCTGACGTCAGTGTCTCGTTGTCATGGCAACAGGGTGCGTCATGTGATGTAATTTGTTTTATAAATAATTTTTTAATGTGTCCCGGTTTTTCATTTTGAAAATCTGGTCACCCTATCTATATATAGTCTAATCTGTGAGTGAGACCATTAACATATGATAGATAGGGTTTAGTATTTACTGGCTACACTATTATTTTTCATTCTATTTTTTTACATACGGTAAATTGCACTTCGTGTGTCATCAGCGCTCCCCCTACCAGGAAGGCCAAACAGCAGGCAGAGCGAGATGAAAAACAAGCCAGGAAAAACAACTACTACTACAGCAGCAAGCTCAGCTCCTGTCCCAGCAGCAGGCAGCACAGGATGAAAGGCAGGCCAGGCAAAACTAACTACTACTGCAGGAGCAAGCCCAGATCCTAATCCAGTTGCAGGCAGCGCAGGATGAAAGGATAGCCAAACTACTTGCTCAGTCCCCTTTGTCTGCAGGTCTAAAACTTCTGAACATACCCCCTATTCTTCTGAGAAAAATGAGTCCGGTGGTGGACCCAGAGGCCTTCCTGTTAACCTTTGAAAGGATTGTCGAGGCCCAGGGCTGGTCTTTAGATCACTGGGCAACCGCTGTGTCCCCGCTCCTCTTAGTAGAAGCAGGCCTCATATAAGCGCCTACCTGCAGATCAGGATATGGACTATAAGCAGGTAAAATCTGCCATCCTAGATCAGTTAGGCCTGACTAAAGACTACTTGACTACCAGCAGCAGTTCTGCAACTTGAAATACACCTCTAAGGTGAGACCCCGGGTCATAGCTCAGCATTTACTAGACTTGTGTACTCGGTATACACAGCCTGAACAACGCAATAAGGAGGCAATTCCTGCAGGTGGTAACCCCTCCCAAACGCTCTTGGGTAAAACACAATGCTGCTAAAATCCTAACTTTGGCTGTCCAGCTCGTGGAAAACTTCCTTGGAGCCGAGGACCAAGAGAGTGTCCTGGGCCCAACGGCCCAGATCCACCAGCTCCAGCTGACATCCAAAGAGGGAGAACGGACCAGTGGGTAAACTACCACCCATCCAATCGCAACCACCAAGTCCCACGAAGGGAGCAGTCGAGACCCTCGTCTACTTCCTGATGTCGGCGTATCGCCAAAAGGAATTTCAGAGGACGTAGCAAACAGGACCCATCCGACTCCTGGTCTCCAGTATCCAGTCCAGCTTCTCTGCTGATCTATTCCCCAGTAGACCCCTGGTTCAGAAATCTCAGAAGCAAAGACACTGTGACAAATAGGACTGGTTACAGATATCTGGGACTCAAGGTGGCCATACTATTAGGTAATACAAAACAGGTAATGACTGGGGATGGCAAGAAGCAGTGGGAGAAAGAGCCTGGAGATTTAACAGAACTGTGTCTCCCTGATTTTTGCATGGGGTAGGGGAAGACGCAGTTAGTTGTTGCCAGACAATATGAGAAGGTGGTAAAAATCAATGACAATGTATTGAATGCACGAGGGCAAATGGCGTTCCCTCATTTTGAAATGCTAAATGATATTCTGTGTAGGATGAATACACAAACTGGGGAGGTCACAGACAAATCTTGGTTCCCAAGGTGTTTGTTAAAACTGTCTTCACCCTAGTCCATACTTTCATGGCCGACAACAGGGTGGGTCTGCCAGGGTTGGCATTCCGTGCCCATTGAGTCTGGGGCCCGGCTGCCGGGGACCCCTTCATGGCCGGGCCTGTGTCATTTAAAAAAAAAGTGTCAGAAAAAAATAAAATGCCCATGCGCAGAGCAGAGGTCTCGGCGTGCATGCGCAGGGAAGCAGGGTGTCCGGCCTTCAGGGCACAGGGATGGGATAAATGGCGCACATCCAGCAGGCTGCCACCCCCCCCCCCCCAATTGCTGGACCCATTCCTCACTCTCCCACGGTCCTGTCTCCCCGCCCGCATGGGCACCCGAGGGGAATGTGGGCAGGATGGTGACTCGCTCCGGCGAGTGCACGCCAACATTTCCCCCCCCCGATGCCTACCTCCTGCCCCAGGCAGCAGCCATGGGGACCGGGGACAGGGGGGGAAAGTGCCGCAAATGCTGCCTGCTGCTGCTCCCCCCGCTCCCAACATGGGATGGAGGGGAAACGCCATTGCAAGCTCGCACCCATCAACCCAGATCCCCCCGTTCCTGCCTCTTGCCCTGGGCAGAAAATGGCCATCACCCACCCAGGCAGTCAGTCACCCACCCACCCAGGCAGTCACCCACCCAGGCAGTCAGTCAGTCACGCACTCAGGTAGTCAGTCAGCCACCCAGGCAGGCAGTCTGTCACCCACCCAGGCAGTCAGTCAACCACCCAGGCAGTCAGTCACCCAACCACCCACCCACCCAGACAGTCAGTCAGTCAGTCACCCACGCACCCACCCAGGCAGTCAGTCTGTCACCCAGGCAATCAGTCACCCACCCAGGCAGCCAGTCACCCACCCACCCAGGCATTCAGTCATCCACCCACCCAGTCAGTCACACACCCAGTGAGTCACCCACCCAGTCAGTCACCCACCTAGTCAGTCAACCCACGCAGTCAGTCACCCAGTCAGTCACCCACCCACCCAGGCAGTCAGTCAGTCAAGGCAGTCAGTCACCCACCTACATGCCTTCCATCTCCCCTCCAAAACCAGCCCCACTGCCGGCCAATTGAAGGGCCCCCACTCCAGCTGGTTGAAGGCTCCACATCCCCCCTGTCCAGTTGAAGCATGGGCTGGTTGAAAGCTCCCCCTCCAGGCTGGTTGAAGCCTCCACCGACGGGTTTGTTGAAAGCCCCCTTGCTGACCGATCGAAGGCTCCCACGAGGACCGGTTGAAGAGAGGTACTGTAATACATTTTAGTCCCATTCTATACTTACACCCCCCAGGCCCATATTTAACACCGTAGGACCATATTTACCCCCAGGCCCATACTTAACCCCCCTAAGACTATGCTTAACCCCCCCCCCCAGGACCATACTTAATCCCCCCCTCCCCCAGGCCCATACTTAACCCCCCACCCCCAGGCCCATACTGAATCCCCACCCCCCCACCCCATACTGAATCTCCCCCAAGGGGATGTAGCATTGGGTATCTTTTTCTTTTGTTGAAAATATTAAAATAAACAGATTGCAATGCAATGTTTTTTTCCATATTACAATAAGAAGAAAACAGTTAAGTAAAAGTTGCGTGCTAATAAAAACAAATTGTGGTAGGTGCGCTATGGGTTGGGGGGGTTAGAGTCCTTTAATTTGTCCTGGGCCCCATAATTCCTGTTGGCGGCACTGCATACTGTCCCTTGGGGTGGTCACCCCAGTAGAGACAAAACCATGAACCATATTTCATCCCTGTTGTATTGGCCAGGGATGCATAATGATATTGCTAAATTAGGTGCGGCATATGCTGAATGCCAGCAAACCAGCCAGAAGGGACAAAAAACAGCCCCATTGGTTCCTCTACCTTTGATCTCAGTTCCCTTTGAGAAGATTGGGGTACAGTAGACTTGTGACCTCTAGAACCCTATGCAAAGGGGCACAGGCTTATTCTGGTGATAATCGACTATGCAACAAGTTATCCTGAGGCGTTCCCCCTGAGGACAGCAGGTAGCCAACAAATTGTTGGATCTGTTCTCACGGGTTGGACTTCCCCAGGTTATGTTGACAGACCAAGGGACAAATGTTATGGCTAAACTAATGCAGGATGTCTTAAAGTTACTAGAGGTCCTCAGTTCTGACTTTGGTCAACCATCAACAGACGGATTGGTGGAAAGGTTTAACCGAACTCAAAAAAGTATGTTAAGGAAGTTTGTAGACTCTGCATGGTCTGCTAAGTTAAGGCCTCGCCCAGGGTAAAAGCAAGTGCGTTGGCGCTTGTGCGCCGTGATGTCAGGTTCTCATGTTGCTTGGGTGATTCTTAGCCTGCTAGTTGCGTATGTAGGGAGGTGTGCCAGAAAGCATGCCCTCACTGGCTGAACCACGCACATTACCAGGGCAAGCGGGACTAATACAAAAAATGTGTCTATGCAAGCATTGCGCCTCCCCACGGTCACATACTAATGCACGTGCATGCGCAGATGGACGCTACAATTGAATTTCATTGTTTTGATAGTGAGCAAGCGCATGAGTGTGCCCACAGCCTCTTTGAGGCCTAAAGCTTTATGGAAAGTCATTTATAAACCCTAGTTCTTTCTTGGGGTACCTCAGTTTTGTTCTCTACCATTTTAAAGATAGATTAGCCCCTTTCGCCCTTTCACTACCAGAAGGAACTGCAACACTTACTCTAGGAGAGCCATGCAATAGAGAAGAATTAATTCTGGGTTACTATAGGTCTGTATTTTCCGTATATATCTGGCCTTTTGATTTAAGGTCACCGTCCGGGAAGAATTTTTAAATATCTAAAAACGCTTGGGATTTCTGGCCCCGAATGCGAGAGTGAGTGCTGACCGCGCATGCGTGAACAAAAGTCGACTGCACATGCACGAGCGCCGACTGTGCATGCGCGACGGTTGTCCCAGTTTGGTGTCCTCTTTTTTTGAATGGTGAAATATGGTAAATCTATCTTTATGTGCTTTTCAGAGAGTTATAAGAAGGGTTCTAGTAGACTTTACCCTGTGCCATTTAATACTCTGCCTAACACTCCCAAATGACCTATTAGAAACTTTCCTCTACCAGGAGTTTTCTTTCTTTTTCAATTTAAAGTGGGGCATACTTTGGCTGGTGTTTTGATTTGCAACCCTTGCATAATCTTGAGAGAGAGCAGCCAATGTGTGCTAAATGTGCAGTTGGGACCATCATGTTTCCCTTTCCAATTTAAATATAATTTTGCCCTGTGCTATACCTGTACAGTACCTCCAGCTATCTTTGTTGAAAACGTTGAGGTTTATTTTGCTGTGACAGAATTCTAACACCACTGAGTCATTGTTTATACAACCGGACAATTAAAAACATTTAGATAAAAAATTATGAATAGGACGGTATTTTGGTAAAATCACTATTTTTCCCATAGTACTTTTACATTTTTATTTGGATATTGTCTCATTATTTGTACTGGTATCTGCTGCTTACAGTATGGGTGTAGAATTTAGAACCATTACAAATTTTTAACCCTGCACCATGCACCAGAATACAGTAAATTACTCTTTAAAGATAGTACTGATATTTGAAGCTGGCTTTGTGTTGACAAATTTCGGGCTTTGAACACATTTGGAAAAAAGATATGCTGACAGTTGGCAGAGACAATAATATATAACTACTATAAAGATCCACATGCAGTAGTTGTGCTGGGCAGATTAAAATGTTATGCTCACCTAAATGTAACAAAAGACTTGTACAGTGATTGCATAAAATTGATTTCTTATATCAGTTGTGGCCCAGTTTCTCACTTGTGTGGGTTGAGGATGCTGAAAGCTACTTTCCTTGTTTGTATGATCCTATGTGTAAGAACTAAACTCTGACCACAGCTATTACCATTTTTTTTTATATTAAAAATCAGTTCAATAATAAGGGAGCCAAGGGTTGATGCATTATCTAGGCCCTAATCTTATATTCACACAGTTTAGTGTTGACGTTATTGAATAAATACATTACTGGACTGACACTTTGTAATTTTAGCACACAATGGGGCCTTTTCATTAAACTCTAATATTGCTAATGCAAAATCACCTGATATTAGTTAGAATTTGTCAGTATTTTTATAATGGCCCAGTCGGATAAACTTCAGATAAACCTTACCATACTCACTGCCTAAACACAGTCTCCTCTCTTTCTCCCTCATTCAACTTCCTGCCTGCATGTCCTCCAATCCACAATGCCTGCTTTCCACTTATATAACTTTCTCTTTTGCCCACTCATGCAAGTTCCCACTACTTCCATTACGGCTCAAGACACCGATAACCACTTTAAAGATAAAGTCGATGCTATGCGACACAACATACTGATACAGCGGCCGTTATTCGAACACTTCACGCGTCATGTACATCGGAATCCCGATTTGAAACCGCGGGATGAATTCCAGCCTTCCCGCACTAAGATGCGAGCGCGGCGAGTGCAGAAAAACGAATTTTAGTGTTCTGGCTTTTAAAAACATGAAATTGACACAGCAGCACAATATTGTACACATTACAATTCATCCATTTTATTGCAAATGAAGAAACAGAATCCATGAAATTCAAACAAAACATCCGCGATAAGCGCGGGTGCCTGGGGCGATTGGCCACGTTCATGCTGCGTGGGGAACAGCAGAGAGCTCAAAATCGGCGCCGTGATGTGTTCGAATAATGGCCGCTGCATCAGTAACATTTTTTTCAGCCCCATATACACAAAACAGTTCCCGCCAATGCTCCCAAAGCAATCTTCAGCTGCTTTCAACCAGTTTTTTAGGAGGAAGTCTCCCATTCCCCTCTACAGCCTGCCTTCTTAATCCTATCCCCTCACATCTCCTTTGCTCTCTCTCCACTGCAATTATTCCTGCACTAACTCATCTCTTCAACCTCTCTTTAAATACAGGCTAATTTCCTTTATTTTTCTAGCATGTTTCTGTCACATTGATCCTGAAGAAATCTTTTCTTGACCCTGCCTTCCCTTCCAATCATCTCCCTTTTGCCATTTGCATTCTAACTCCTTGAACAACTCATTAATAATCCCATGCTGGACTTTCTCTCTTCAAACGCTCTCCTTGACACATTGCAGCTGGGATTCCGTCCTTACCCCTCCACTAAGACTACCCTAACAAAAATCACTAATGATCCACTCAAGGTCAAATCACAAGGGCAGTTTTCCTTACTTATTCTTTTGGACCTCTCTGCTACTCTTGATACTGTTGATCATCCTCCCCTTATGCCCACCCTTGAGTCACTATCTTAGATTTAACATGTCAAAAACGGAACTTATTATTTTTCCTCCTAACTACACCTACGGTACATTGAATTTATCCTTTGCACTAGAGCACTCCACTATAATTCCAATTCTCGAAGCTATATTCCTAAGTGTAGAGATGGGCAACTTTTTTGCAAACATTCAACTTTGTTGTGAATGTGATGTTTCTTCACAGCTCCAAAAGTTCCCAATCCAGGAATATAGGGAGAGGGAGAAAGACAGACAGACAGAGACAGATAGACAGACAGAGACAGATAGATAGACAGACAGAGACAGATAGATAGACAGACAGACAGAGATAGATAGATAGATAGATAGATAGATAGATAGATAGATAGATAGATAGATAGATAGATAGATAGATAGATAGATAGATAGATAGATAGACAGAGACAGACAGAGACAGATAGACAGGCAGAGACTAGCAGAGACAGGCAGAGACAGACACACATTCAAACAACATATGGAGGGACACCCGAGCATATTAAAGAGCACACTTGAAATACCTGGGATCTAATCTGATCTGGCTAATAGGAGTCATTACAATATACTTTGCATATACTTGTAGCATACAGTATATACTCACAGACATGCTCCTTTTTGAGCACAGATGTTTCTCCATGAGTTGTTCAAAAGTTGGTTTGAGGGCATATATATAGCACTTGTGACTCTTGCCTACTTTTGCCATTTTTGCAAACTGTTTCATGGAGAGCAAAAAAAAACAATGGCAGTTTTTTTTGGAACTCGGACTAATCCGCAAAGATTTGCGAATTTGTGAATACTGCACTGACACACTTTATTCGAGCAAATACCCGGTATGTACCTGGCAGATACCTGGAATGCGCCGCTCCTCACCTCTGACAAGCCCCGTTGCATTTGCCTTCCCAGCCTGGGTTCATGCCTGGCTGACGGGCGGCTGATCTGTTAAATGATAATGATTAGGATTTAATAGGCTGCAATGCTTCGCGTGTCTACCAGATGGCATAAATTCATGAATTGTAATGCAGTATATATATATGTACTGTGCAGTATTGCAGCCAGCGGGAATAAAATGCTTCAATCCCTGCCGGAAAATAACTCAATGCACTCGGGCAGAAAACAGTCACAAACCTCAATACACCCGGGTATACCCGAATTCGTGGGACTAGCCGAGCTCGAATAAAGTGTGTTGCCAGTGTATATGCCGATTTCGATCGAACTATAGAAAACTGGATAATGTATATTATCCCTTAGGTGCATCAGAGTCAATAAAAGAATCGCTGCCAGAGAAAGTACATAAATGATGAAAGAACTCAGGAAAGCAGTTGGCCCAGCATAGGGCACCAATTGCTGCTTAAACTCACGGTTGTGGGGAGTAGTGGTATATCGATCCGGTCCTCAGTGTCTCTGGTTGTAGCGTTGCACCGCCAACCCCACCACGGCTGGAAGTCAGGTGGGGCGGTCACGCGACCGGCGGTGTCCTCCTCAATGAATGATAAGAGCTGGCCGGTGGGCTCCACGCCAGCTGAACCTCCAGTCTAAGCAGTGAAGCCGTTAGCTCCGGCGGGCAGGCAGCATACTGTGGGGTGGTCACGTGACCGGCAGCTCTCCCCTCCGTGGGCGGCGACTCAGCGGCGTGCAGTCTCGCAATCAGCAGTATGTGAAGTCCTCCAGCAGCAGCGGGAGAAAAAGCGGAGCACAGCCGAATGAACAGAACAGGGTAGACGTATATCGAACTATAACTTTGGTGAAAAATTCACCCATCTCTAGTTCCCACCTCCGCAATATTGCTAAAATATGTCACTTCCTGATGGAAGATTCCACCCAAATTCTTATGCACTCATTGGGGCCTATTCACAAAGCAGTGATACATGGTTTTAAGTGCGATAAATGCCTTTATAGTGCGATACTGCCTGCAGTGCCATTCACAAAGCAGTGATAACAGTGCAGTATCACGCTATAATGGCTTTTTATCGCCCTAAACAGCCAGAGGAAAAAAAGTTGTCCGATAGGTCCAAAAATGGAAAACCCAATGTTTTTTTTGCCAGTAACTGCTATTCACAAAGCAGTGATAAGTTTATCGTAGTATACAATCTCGCCATCTTTTTTCACCAGCTAAAGGATGGCGCAAAAGAGATTGAGACATGCATAAAAGCATTATTTTTTTCCCAGCACATTATCGATACCAGACGCCAGGGGCCTCTGGGTGGTCCCCACGTGTGTCCGGGGGCCCCACTGGGGTCCGGGGGTCTTCGGGTGTCCGGGAGTGTCCACTGGCCTGCGGTACCAATCCTATGCTGAAAAAAAGTGCACTACACTGATATAAATACACCCCTTAAATCTTAGGTTAGGGTTAACATTCCTATGCTTAACCAGTGCAGCCTATTTTCTTTGTGGGAATATTTCCTCCAACTATCATGGAATTGCTCATACTTTACAAGACCTGGCAGAGGGGCTTCTCAGTCTGCTCTGGGCATGTGCCAACTTTGCACCTTGTCCGCTTTGCATATGAGGCCTGTCCCCTCTATCTGGCGCTGCTCAGTCTGACCAGAGTAGCCATATTCCAGGGTGAATTTGAAATTCTCTTCCTTGCTAAAAAAAACGTTTAACACCTCCATACCCTTTCTAACAAATGGTTAACACCTCCATACCCTTTCTAACAAATGGTTAACACCTCCATACCCTTCTAACAAATGGTTAACACCTCCATATCCTGGACTGTCTTTGAAACTGGTCCTTTGAAGCTTAGAGGGTGGAGTAGCTCCCTCTGTTTCCTATGCAAATGGTTTTTTATCCATACTGAATAACTTCCTCTGACCATTACTTTAATAAAAATCTAAACCTTGGGGACTTTTATTCATCAATTTTTTATATACCTTTATACAAATTGCGCTATAACCTTTTTAATGATTTTACCTGACAGCGCTCACAGCAAATCTCAGCGTGCTAGACCCTTCCTAGCAGCAGCTAGCTAAAATCCGTTCGCAGTGCTGCGGTCTACTGGGTTTTAAAACCATTTTTTCTTTGCACGGTTACAGGGAAACACTAGTACAGTAATACATTTCATAGTTAAACACAACATGATTCTCACCACCTTATACCTGGTGGGAGACACACATACTGTACATGTTTATTGAATGCATAGTGATTTTTCCATTACTGGGCTGCAGAGCTGACAATCTACATTTTCCCAGTATGACTCAGGGGCCCCCAGCCGGGCCAAATACCTTTATTATTGGCCTGGGTACCCCCTCACCATCACAACCCCTTCATTGCCTTAGCGGCTAGCCGCTAAGTTAATGATGCTTTTTTAATATACATTTTAATACTAGTGAGCAGGGGGTCTCTGTGGCAGAACCACGTTGATTTGAGATCTGGGGACCCCCTGCTTCCCGAGATACAGGCCCGTTATGGGGTGCTGGTATCTCCTATGTATTTAAATGTCCCGCGTCACGTGACGGTAGGAATAAAATGCATAGGAGATATCGGCACCCCATAACGGAGGCCTGTATCTTGGGAAGCAGGGGGTCCACGAACCTCAAATCAATGGGGTTCTACTCCAGAGACACCCTGTTCATTTACACTAGTATTACATATTATATTAAAAACTTTTGATTGCTGGCGAGATATGCACTGGAAGTGGAGGCTCTCTCTGTGCAATTGTTTCTGCAGCTGAAAGAAATCGCCGGGTAGGGCCTTTTCAGAGAGGCGATTAACACGTCGTTGGCTACTCGCCCTTTTTGGGAATTTTGCTATCACAGGGAATCGAGGCTTTCTGAAAACCGTGTAAAAAGAATTTGGTATAAAGTGGCGCCTAAATCTATTGAATTAATTTCTCAATAGAAAATATCATGTGATAATCATGCCTAAATTAGTGCACTTAAGTGAACACAATAGAAGAAAATAATAAGTGAAAAATTAAATATAAAATAGGTGCAGCTTCAACCCTTCATGTAGATTGCTTTCTTCAATCCAAAAGAATGTCAGATGTCCAAGATTTGGGGAGCGCAGGTATGTGTGTACATAAAAGAGATAAACACAAGCCAATAGTGCAAATATGTTTGTCAAATGGTTAATCTTCAGTAGATTCTTAAGTAAGCCCAAATAAATTTGTACTTACAAATTTCTTAGTACAGACGTGTACGTAAAGGTATCTTTGCCTTTTAATATCAGCTTTACCGAGATATACACATGCATATGCACATGGACTGGGACCTTTGGGAGGGTAAAGCAGAAAGACAGGAGATAGCGCAGACTTATAAAACTTTATCTTTAAGATATCAATGGTGGAATACACTCACATTTTGTAAGATACAATCAAGCATTTAGAATCATAGGATTCACGCCAACAGCTTCAAACTCCCGCGGTCTGTATGGTGTGAGTTGTCCGTCCTCACATGTCCGGATGGAATCCCCGAGTGAGACTGGAGGCGGAGAGGTAGTTAAGCAGATTCCTCTACGTGTATGTTCCTCCTACGTCACGGATCAACCTCGGGTCTCTGGAAGGAATCCCCGGACGATGTGAGAGGTGGAGTGGTAAACAGGCATATGACAATGAGTGTATCCTCCTGCTACCTCGTTATTAGTCGCACTCAGCATGTTTCACCTTTCCAAGGTTTCATCAGGAGTTCTAGATTTTAAGCTCCTTGGGGAAGGGACCTCCTTCTTATTGTCTCAGTTTGTCTTAACATATTGTAACACCTCCTTGTCCGGCTCCTAAGGAGTGTTACTGTGAGGTAGTGCAGATGTGGTGCCACATACTGTACTCTCTTTACATCTCAGGGTACTGGCATTTGGCTGGCTGGTAGTGTAAGCGCTCAGGGTGGTAATAAAAGGCACCAGGAACGTTTATGCAAACAGGACCGGCTTTATTGACAGGACAGACTTTTACCCCTTACATTCTGTTCTCTGGAGTCCATAATTTTCACAGGGAGGCTGTCACGGCTGTGCTCGCCACAAACCTGGGTCGGACCGCGTGGCTGAGGTGGGGTTGTAAAAGCACCGACCTTACACCGCGCAGGCGGATCCGGATTGCGCAGTTCATAGTCGTACGTAGCAGGATCAGGATAGGAGAAGACAGCATCGTCGGTGGACACGCCAGGGTCAGGACTGGAGACATCAGGGTAAACGTTGTTCAAGCAGGAGTTCGGCAACAGGTAGTCAGGAGAGCCCCGCTTCAGCTTAGGAGTGCGGGAGTGGCTTCTGCGTGTGCGGCGACCATGGCCCATGGTACTGGTCTCAGGAGGTGGTAGACAGACCAGAGTAGCATACCGCCTAGCTGCACTGGTAAACCAATGCTTCAGCACAAGAGTCCTGAGCGGGCTGGGGAATCCTCCGTTTCAACGCAGGAACCAGGACACGGCCTCTCTAGATTAGGGAAAGAGTAGGCCCCAGGAACCAGGAAGCTGAAGATACACAGGGAAACCTCCGCTTCAGTGCAGGAAACCAGGAGGCTGAAGACGCAGGGGAAACCTCCGCTTCAGTGCAGGAAACCAGGAGGCTGAAGACGCAGGGGAAACCTCCGCTTCAGCACAGGCGACAGGAACAGACCGCTGCGTGAATATAGCAGCCGGTCACAGGAAACAAGGAGCTGAAGTAACAAGGAGAGTACTCAGCTTCAGCACAGGAAACAGGAACTGACCGCTGCATGAGACTAGCAGCCGGTCACAGGAACCAGGTAGCTGAAGACAACAAGGAGAGTACTCCGCTTCAGCACAGGAACAGACCGCTGCGTGACACTAGCAGCCGGTCTCAGGAACCAAGGCGACAGACAAGACAAGGCTTATGGCAGAACACAGGGACATCCAGGAAGGACTATGCTCGGCAGGGAGCATTGTGGGAAAGTAGTACTTAAAGGTCAGAGAACCAATGGCAGAAGGGGTGTGTGGCAGTATTGCTTTGGTGAGTGAATCCAGGCTGCAGTAAATATCCGGGAAAGTGTTCCAGGACTGCACATGTCTGCAAGTTAAGGCAAACAGTAAACCGAGGAGCGGATTCCTTACAGTACCCCCCTCTTCACGTGAGACCTCCGGGCGAACAAGACCACTCATAGAGTTGGGGGACCAGGAGTTGTTCCTGAACTGTCTAGGATTGGTGTTAGAGTCATGGTCCAGAGACTCGTGGTCACTCCTTTGTGTATGCCCACCCCCCGGAGAGAACTGCAGCCTGACAGGGCCATCCATGGGTCTCGGGGACATCGAGTTGTTCCTAAAGTTTTTTAGGCGGAAAGGGGATCCGTAAACGAGTAGTTCCTTGGTGAGTACTGTTCTAGGATATGAGAGTGGTGGTAGAGATATCATTGGTACATGGCTCGCCCCGCAAAATGGCTTGGGAATCCAAGGCTGTGAAGAACCAGAGGGTTCCGGAGCAGAAACGGCAGAAGAACCCCCACTGGGAACCCAGTTTATAGTAATGGGACCAGAATTTAGGATAAGCGGCCTTGATAGTTGATCGAATATACCAGGATGACCTTCGGGACAGACAAAGTCTTGGCTGACCTCTGCATGTAGGAATTTGAGAGGGACTTCTCCTCCAGAGGTCTCCCAGGTAGTGGTCAGCGAGGGTATATGGAGGGTGGGAGCATTTCTCAGTATTGGTATGGAAGGTGACAGGGCAAGCAGTAAACCAGACATAGAGACCGAAATCTTGGGATACGAACAGAGTATTTCCAACTCAAAGGAAATAACAGGGCCAACAGAAAGTTCCGAGGGGAAAAAACATGGTTTCACAGAGGCAGAGAAGCACTCAGCAGTGGAGCTCCCAAATACTGGGGAACCCTCAGTGGGAGATAGTATTGTCTGGGGAGTAGGAATAGGCTTTGGGGCTTTAATATCAGAAACTTGAGAATCAGGCAGAGCAAGGGTAGCGGAGGGAGGGGAGCTAACCTCAGAAGCTGAAGTCTGTACTTCAGTGACAGGGACCTGAGAGACTACAAAGACAGCAGCGAGTAAAGGAATTGACTCCGGAGCTGGAGGCTCGGAATCCATAACAGAAACATCTCGCAAAGCAGGGGTCAGGAGCTGGTGCCTGGGAATCAGTGACTGGTAATGGGAGATAAATGATGGGAGTTAAAGAGACAATAAGCGGTAAGTTGGAACCGTGGAAACTCACAATAGCAGAAACCTTTGAAGTAAAAGGAGTCTTATCCAAAACTGCAAGGGCCCTAACAACAGGGGTGCTTGTCATGACAAAAACAGACTTAGGCGTGTTTACTAGTGCAAAAATTCTGATAACGGGACTCCTAGCCAGTGGTGAGGGTGTCAGGGTTTGACTAGTGAGAAAATCAGATATAGTGATAAGTGACTTAGAATCAATCACTGAGGTTCTATGTTTGCTGGACATGTGTGAGAAAGTACCCTTTAAGACAGGAATTTTAATTTTTACCCCGAGTAACCCAACGGTTGCTGGAGCACGTTTAGCTGCAGTGCTGAGGGACTGAGGTTTAGCAAGGACAGTAAAACTAAATAGCTCAGATTTAAACACCAGGACTTGTAATATATGCAGGGTGGTCTCAGACTGTACTAAGGGGGTAACAACAGATATGCTGATCCCTGGAGGGTTTGCATGGGCAGAGAAATCAGGGGAACTAACAGCAAGGATGACCTCTATAGAAAGAGATTCTGAATCTGAAGGGAGGTTTTTACTTCTCCGAGTATCAGGGCCGGCAAGGCAAATTTCAGAGAGAGGGGAAACTGTGTGCAGGCTTCTAGCTAGCACATATGAAAAAACGTCGCTTTTTAGTAAAAACAGTGTGTCAGCAAACCTTCCTGGGAACACCACATGAACCCCAGGAGGGGCATACTGACCACTGTACGGTTTTAACCCTAAGCTTTGAGAAGGGGAGAACACAGACAGTACACGGGGGGTAATCATAACTGTACTGGTCTCAGAAGTGGGTATTTGGTAAGGAGTGTCTGGGAAACCAGAAATGACTGCAGATTCCACGATGTGGGGACTATGTGCTTAAGCAGGGATCATCGCTCTCTGGGTGACAGACTGGTTCAGCGAAGTACCCGGGAATGGGAACTCTGCGACCAAGCTTAGGGAAAAACTTGGTAACTGAATACATTTAACAGAACTTTAGCCGAAGTTTCAGGGGGCGCAGCAGCTGAGACTTGAGCTGAAGCAGGGGTTTTATAGCAAAAACTAACTAAGGATTCAGCAACCTTGGGGAAGTCATTTAATGCAACCTCTGCTGTGGGACTTGGGGACACATTCTCTGAGGCCAGAACGAAGGCATTAGCTTGGAGGCAGCAAGAATTTACAGGAGTTAATGCAGACAGTACCAGAGAGTAGAACATAGAGAGTTTTTCCTCTGTAATATGTGAGACAAGGGATTTTTCCTCTGAAGCTAGGGACGTGACCATGGCTGGCGGAGAACAGGGGGTTACCAAAGGGGACTCAGAGAGCTGCCCCACAGGGGTTAATACAGGAATGACCCTGGGAACAGAACTTAGAAATTCAAAATGAGTACGTGGAGGTAGGAGGGATTCGTTCTCTGACATGGAAGGCATACAGAACTGCCTAGCAGGGGTTAAAGCAGGAAAAACTTCAAGGGTTGAAAAGGGAGATTCAGAGTTAGGAATAGAGGGACAAAGGGACTTGTTCTCGGATACTAGAGCCTTAGTGTTGGCTAGAGAAATATACGTATATTCCAGGGGAACCTCACAGGACTGATCAGCAGGGGTTAACGTAGACGTATCATTGGTGTCAGAGTACCCGGGTGTACAATCAGGGCTAGGGACCGTGGCAGCTTCTACGTTAGGGGGCAGTGATAGTGGGTCAGTTTGGTCATTTCCTGGAGAGGGAAATACGTCCCCAGGTTTAGCGACAGGACTGGCAGCACAGGTGGACTGCCAAGCGGCAGCGTAGATGACGAGGAGAGGGTCCTGTTCCTTTATGCAAATGTCCAAAGTCTGGGAAAGTACACGGAGTGTGTCTTGAGCATGAACCAACATGAAGAGAGGGTCCTGTTGTACTACGGGAATGTCCAATGATAAGGCCAAGGTAAAGAGTATATCTTGGGCGTTGGCAAGTTTGATAGGATTCACATTATCCCAGGTTAAAGGGGAACCAGGGGAGCAAACACAAGCGGCCAGAGACTGTTTTAAGTCCTTGAGGCAGTAAGCCTTAATAATGAGATCGTTACGGCATTGTCTTTGCAACGGGGTTAAACCTTCATACATAATCTGTTCTTCAATCAGGGGTAGTATTTCGCACAGATACTGGTTTTCAAACTGGAACTGGTCTACAGGCCGGGACAGGATTTCAGACAGAAACTTACCAACCCTCACCACAGGGCGGTCCGAGTTTGTGGGGCCGAGCATACTGTCACGGCTGTGCTCGCCACAAACCTGGGTCGGACCGTGTGGCTGAGGTGGGGTTGTAAAAGCACCGACCTTAGACCGCGCAGGCGGATCCTGATTGCGCAGTTCATAGTCGTACGTAGCAGGATCAGGATAGGAGAAGACAGCATCGTCGGTGGACACGCCAGGGTCAGGACTGGAGACATCAGGGTAAACGTTGTTCAAGCAGGAGTTCGGCAACAGGTAGTCAGGAGAGCCCCGCTTCAGCTTAGGAGTGCGGGAGTGGCTTCTGCGTGTGCGGCGACCATGGCCCATGGTACTGGTCTCAGGAGGTGGTAGACAGACCAGAGTAGCACACCGCCTAGCTGCACTGGTAAACCAATGCTTCAGCGCAAGAGTCCTGAGCGGGCTGGGGAAACCTCCGTTTCAACGCAGGAACCAGGACACAGCCTCTCTAGATTAGGGAAAGAGTAGGCCTCAGGAACCAGGAAGCTGAAGATACACAGGGAAACCTCCGCTTCAGTGCAGGAAACCAGGAGGCTGAAGACGCAGGGGAAACCTCCGCTTCAGTGCAGGAAACCAGGAGGCTGAAGACGCAGGGGAAACCTCCGCTTCAGCACAGGCGACAGGAACAGACCGCTGCGTGAATATAGCAGCCGGTCACAGGAAACAAGGAGCTGAAGTAACAAGGAGAGTACTCAGCTTCAGCACAGGAAACAGGAACTGACCGCTGCATGAGACTAGCAGCCGGTCACAGGAACCAGGGAGCTGAAGACAACAAGGAGAGTACTCCGCTTCAGCACAGGAACAGACCGCTGCGTGACACTAGCAGCCGGTCTCAGGAACCAAGGCGACAGACAAGACAAGGCTTATGGCAGAACACAGGGACATCCAGGAAGGACTATGCTCGGCAGGGAGCATTGTGGGAAAGCAGTACTTAAAGGTCAGAGAACTAATGGCAGAAGGGGTGTGTGGCAGTATTGCTTTGGTGAGTGAATCCAGGCTGCAGTAAATATCCGGGAAAGTGTTCCAGGACTGCACAGGTCTGCAAGTTAAGGCAAACAGTAAACCGAGGAGCGGATTCCTTACAGAGGCACACATGGCTTACATCACTCTTGTCTTGTACATAGTCAAAAAGAAATATAAATCTCCATAACTTCTAATATCCTGGAGTCCTCTGCAAGCACTTTTCTAGAACATCTGCATGGGGATGTGATTCTATCAGGGTTCCCATCTCCCTCTCATTAATACAAGACCCCAGCTGTCCTCTTTTGTGACCTGGTGTGTTTACTACTTCCAAAGTTTGCCTTGGAGAAACCTTGCTAGTGAAAGTTCTGGGGGACCCTGGTTTAGGGATCCCACTCTGTGAACCTGTGTATTGCTATGGAATTCCAATCATATCGTCACAGAGCCCTAAATACTCAGGGGCACTTTCCCTATCTATCAAAACAATAAAAGTGATCTCACATACTGTAATTAAACACAGAGTTAAACACTTATTAGACATAAGGCTACATACATATGTAGGCAGGCTGGTTTCCCTGGCTACTAAGTCTGCCCACCCTGGCAGTAAGTCCTGGTGCCTCTACCTCCTTGAGAGAGGCTGGTCTATCCTAATAATTGTGCAGGGCTCTGCCAATCTGTATTCCCTCCCCTAGGGGAGTGGGTGGGAGACCAAACTGTTTTTAAACACTGAAAAGACTGTAACAATGGTATTTGAGACCAAGACTAAATATTTAAAGCTTCCAGTGACTGAGCTCCTGATTAGAACCAACGCTAACACCACCCTAACTCCTGTTACTAGTTTTAAATACCTGGGCATATTTGACTTCCACTTAACATTCGGAATGCACATTGATACCCTGACATCCAAAACCTATACCAAACTAGGTATACTTTACAGGAACAAATCCTCCCTAAGCCTGCTGGTCAGAAAACATATCGCACAGCAGATGCTAATGCCAATTATAGACTATGGAGATATAGTATATGGCTCGGCACCCCAAACCCACCTTAGCAAACTTGACACCCTCTAGAATTCAATTTGTCATTTCGTTCTCCAATGCAACAACAACACACATCACTGCGAAATGCTCAAAGAACTAGATCGGTCATCACTCGAGTCTAGGCGCAAAGTTCAAAGTTCTGTTTTGCCTTCAAATACTTTCTGGACAAGCTACCCATCTATCTGAACAAGCTCATCACCCCTACCACATGCAGCACTTATCATCTGAGATCAGACTCCAAAAGACTGTTCATAGTCCCAAGGCTCAACAAAGTATCCGGCCGCTCCTCCTTCTCTTACCGTGCACCCCAAAACTGGAACAACCTACCGGAGACTCTCACATCCACCACCAGTTTAAGTTCTTTCAAAACTAAGGCTGTCTCACATTTTAATCTGGTCTGCAACTGTTACATAAGCTATAATATACATCCTCTCTAACTGTGCATGCAATGTATTGTATATAATGTATACCCTGTTCATTTATGTAACTGTATTTTTAACCATGTATTATTTGTCATATTAACTATGTCCAGGACATACTTGAAAATGAGTGGTAACTCTCAATGCATCACTTCCTGGTAAAACATTTTTATAAATAAATAAATACCCCTTACTCCACCAGGGAGTAAGGGAAGAGCAAGGACTGCTTCAGGGCCCCTTGGCCTGGAGTGGAGATCCAGGGTACATCCTGTGGGTGAAGCACCACAAAGTGAAGTATGCTGTGTATGCTGTTCCATCTGCCAGTGTACGAAATAAAGTGATCCCGTTCAAAGATATCTTTCTGTCTGAGACTACAATCTATCAGCGGGAGGGGAAGTAGGTACTCCTGCAGGGATTGTCCCCACATCCCTGGGGCCTGCTAGAGATGGAGGCACTGTCACTGTGAGAAAGAATCAGTTACTACCTCAGAAGTCTGTCCTGTTCTCCTCCACAACACCACAGGAGACTTAGATCTACTGTAAGCCAGCAGGTATGTACCACACCACACCGTGTTATGGCGGAATCTCCCAGAGAGCGGGGGAATCACCATTACGCATACATATTGAGACCCCCTAATGTTTCTCTGGGAGTCCTCCTGATGGGTCCTCCTGGGGTCTGGGGCCCAACACCCTATACCTCCATCTTTATACCACCTGGTGACCTCACGGGTCACCATAGTTACCTGGGAGTGGTTGGGCTGGGCCAAACAGGGGTGAGCACTTTCCAGAATAGGAGTGCGGCTTACATGCAATTGGCTGAATTGCAACAACATTGTAAAGGTCATTGCTTTGCAACAACTCCCCAGACATTAACCCCTTCTATACCTTTAGTAACCCAAAGGGGGGTTACAATATATCTACTTTTTTGTAATACAATGTTATTGTCCTGCCTCCCACATTGTACTGCGCTGCTGCATATGTTGGCACCATTTAAATAAAAGATAATAATAATAAAAAATATCAAAAAAATTTAAGAAATTCTGAACTAATCATTCTAGAGTCTCAAAAGAGTTTTAATACAAAAAATGCATTTAGACAGCACCAATAACAGCACTGGCTTCTTAACTAAAAACGGAGCCATACTATATGTAGTGACGCCCAGACTACTATCGGTTTTGCCTAGTGGGGCGCATACATCAGGCACACCAGGCACCTGACTCTAGGAAGGTAGAGGGACAGTATATAGGGGTCCCTAAACTATTCATACTAGACATTACCTGACATATAGGGACGTTACCCTGAAATACATAGCCCCACCTTACACGGCCATTAGCCATAACTACCTAGTAACCCTCCCACGCTGTGATCCCAACCCACTATACAGGTTATATACCTTTATGATACTAATATGGGATTATGATGGGAACATCAGCAGAACCAATACGACAGTATACTAAACAACAGTCTCCCACAATTTGAATCACTCTCATAGCAACACTGCACTACCCCGGTGCTCTCTCTGTGTTTCCAGAAACCACATAGTGGAATTTTAGACATTTAGTCTTTTGTATATATGTTTAATAAATGTGATTTTATAATTGTACATGTATGGCTATGGAGCTATCTCCAAGGATTGAATTTTTCCTAGCCTAACTAACTGGTCTAGCGAGTGCAAATAGGAATCTTTTAGGCCACCTCTGTGACCCACCACCCCTCTTAAATACAAATATAGCCAGATTTACGGTCCTTGCGGTCGCCGAGAAAAATGTGACCCATCAGCGGATACAAGGACAGCAAGTCTTGCAGCCCAGAATGATATCGCAGTGGGGTTCCATGCATTTGAATGGGAGACCGCAGCCTTAATCCTTTGCTTGATGGGCCATCCCACAGGGAGGGAATACCGCTACTAACCTTTCAGATGACATACGCAGCTGTGTCCGGCACTGTCTGCAGCCGCCTCTGACTCATGTCTGGATCCATGTCTCCGCTCACTGAAGGTAAGATATGCAGGTTGTATTTCCCTCCCCCTGGGTGATGTAGATGCCCTTATATGGGGCTCTACTTAATGAGGGGAGGCTATATGTCATATTTGATTATGTAGATGATCAAATATGGCCATATAGCCTCGCTATCATGATGTAGAGCCCCATATAGTGGCATCTACATCATCCAGGGAAGGGAAATACAGCCTTTATTTCTTGCCTTCAGCGAGCGGAGACACAGATCCAGACATCAGGCAGAGGCGGCAGCAGACAGTGCAGGACATGGCTGCACAGCTCATCTGACAGGTGAATAGCGGAAATCCCTCTGTGCAGAGAGCCCAAAAAGATTAACACTGCAGGGTCCGATTTAGAAGCATAGAACCCTGCAGAGTTAATCCTTCTGGGCAGCTTGCTGTCCTCTGGGCCGCGAGATCTTTAGCCGCAATGCAGCCTTACTGGCACAGTCAAAATCATGGCACAATAGATGGTACATCTGTTTATGTGCCATCCATGATATTACTTTAAAAAAATCTGATTTATGTTGTATAATGCTACACAATTACTTTCCGTGATGTAAAGCTACTAAGGCCAGTGACCATTTGAGAAAATGATTGAGAAATTAACAATTACATTATTTTAATCAAAGGCACAGACATTATTTAATGGGATGAATAAGTGAGTATCAGTGAGCAGTCAAAGTTTCTTGTTATATAATTATAACCTCTTTACAAAAACACTAACCTTCACACAACATCGGAAGAAAACATCAATATTAAAAGAGTTACAACAACTTCTAGGGGGAATAATTGAATTTGCATATACAGTACGCTGCAAAAAAGATAATTAATTTAATAAAATGACTGTGTATGTGTAATACTGGGAGGATTTAATGTTGTCTAAAATAACGAGACAGGGATGATCTCTAAGAATGATTATTTCATTGTTAATTATACAAATAATAAATAAGACGTGATAAATTCATAGGGGGAAATATCTCAACACTGCTATCGTGTATACTTGCATGCTACAGTATATTTTTAATAGGCAAACTATATTCAAGTTAAGCAATATTAGAGACAAGCTCTGTGCTCAGAGAAAATGCATGTATCACTTAGTCCAGTAATAAATCCAATAATTCATATCGCTTTCCTCATCAACACAGGCAATAATCCAATAATGACTTGCTAGCAGATGTAGTCAAATAATACTCCTATAATGGGGAGGTATACAGTAGGTGCGCCGAATAGTATTCTAAAACTTGCCTTAAACTTGCCTTAAAATTCTGGGGCAAATCTGGGGATATCACCAACATGACTCAGGTACATGCTGTGTACAAAGACAAAAGAAACAGCGCAAAAAACCTCATAGTATAGTATATAAAATTATATTGTGGTAAAACAGGTGAGTATTGCACGTACATCAAATTCAATAGTTACTAGCAGTACATGTTTTGGACATGTTACCAGTCAGCAACAGATGGTGGGTAAAGATCACCGGATGGCTCCCCTTCTCCTCTCCCGTTTCGTTCAGGATGCCGTGATACAGGGCAGCAGCCCCTCAGCATGAATACAGCAGTCCGATGGAATATAGCTGTCTCTCCACGTGTAAACCGTGGCTGTTTGCGGTAGGAGCAGGCTCTCAGTCACTGGCTTCAGGCGTGCGTCTGCACGTGTGGCGTCTGCTTGCAGCGCGCTTCGGATGACGTCATCAAGCGGCGCCGATCACTCTGCAGTCTCAACCAGCCACAGTAGTTAAATGGCATAGATTGCAGTAACGGGGATGGGGCCAGGTGACAGAAATAGGGTACTGGCACACTGCGAGTAGTATCAGAATGCGCCCTCTTATCCAACGCGTTTCGTACTTCAAAGGTACTTCGTCAGGGATATCGGAGGTCTAGAATGGGGCGCTTCTTATACCAAAACCCTCTCCTGTGATTGGCTGTTTATTTTGAGTCCAGCCTCTCAAACAATTGAGGGAAATTTAAAAGGATAGGGCCCCTAATACATATAACTTTATTAAGAATAGGGGAATCCAATCGATAAATTACTAAAAGTATAAAGAAACAAATATTAAAACCATATCAATGTTAAACAACTCTAAACTAGCATGAATTGAAAGACAGTAGGTATAAGATACGGATATATAATGAAAAAGACAGGTTGACACTTTCACAGAGATAAAATATTATTGCAGAACTAGAACAAGACTATGAAACAGAGGCATTTCGAATTTTAAACGATTCGATTTACTATGGCAAGTTGTCTAAAAATCCTACCAATGACTTTTTATCAGATTTAAAAGCTCTATTAGATGAAGCCGTGGAGTCCACAGTAATCACAAAACGAGAATATCAATTTCTTTGTGTTGAGTTCCCAAGAGTTCCAGTTTATTATCATCTGCCTAAAATTCATAAAAGTTTACAAAATCCACCTGGCAGACCGATAATTTCTGGCATCAATTCCCTGACGGCAAATCTGTCCCAATATGTGGACTATTTTTTGCAAAAATATGTAAAGATTTTGCCCTCCTATGTTAAGGATACAACTGCCGTTCTTAATTCATTAAAACCTAAAATATGGAAAGAAAATTACAGATGGGCAACATTTGACGTGCAGTCATTATATACGTGTATCCCACATAGTAAAGGTATTGATGCCATTAAACAAACTTTATTGAAAGATGAGGAATTGCATCCCCTCAACTGTGAATTCATTGTAGACGCCATTCAATATATCTTGTCACACAACTATTTTCTATTCATGGATCAATATTATATCCAGTTGTGTGGCACAGCTATGGGGACACGCTTTGCCCCTAGCTACGCCAACATTTACATGGGAGTATGGGAAGATCTCTTCATTTGGAATAATAATCCATTTGCTATCCATGTGATTAGTTGGCAGAGATATATCGATGACGTTCTATGTATCTGGGAGGGGGATGAGACGATTTTAGATCAATTTAAATCGTATCTCAATTCCAATGATTTCAATCTGAAATTCACTGCTGAGACTCACACAAATGAAATTGATTTCTTGGATCTCCATTTGGAATCTAAAACTGGTTCATATATTAACACGAAAACCTTTTTTAAAAAGGTGGATACCAACAGTTTTCTATTGTCAACCAGTAACCACAAACGGTCCTGGATAGACAATATTCCTGTCAGTCAATTTATGCGAATTAAACGCAACTGTAGTCAACAAATTGACTTTGAAAATCAATCCATCGTTTTAATGGATAAATTCATAGAACGTGGATATGATAGAGCACTTTTAATAAGTTCGTTGGAGAGGGTCTGTAAAATGGATAGAGAATCCCTCCTTATACAAAAAGGTTCTAAAAAAGATTTCAAACAAATAGACGAGAACACTGAGGGTGATAAAATCAAAATTCCATTTATTACAGAGTATAACTCAGTTAACACACAAATCCAGAATATTATTAAGAAAAACTGGAATATCCTGTGTAATGACCCCATTCTGGGTTCTTCTTTGTCTCCACAGCCTAGCTTTATATACCGCAGGGCCAAAAGTCTCAAACACTATTTAGCACCTAGTGATATTGGACCCCCAACTATATCCTCATCTGAGACTTCATGGCTACCAATCAGACCTAGCGGTAACTATAGCTGTGGCAAATGTAAATCTTGTAAAATGCTTAGTTTGGAACGGAAGAAATTTTCTTCACACACTACAAATGAGAGTTTTTTAATAAAAGATTGTCGATCCTGTAAATCGACATATGTAGTGTACCTCCTTCAATGTCCATGCGGATACCAATATGTTGGTCGGACAAAACGTTACCTTAGAGTAAGAATCCTGGAGCATGCTAGGAATATAAGATTAGGATTAGAGAATCATAGCGTCTCCAGACACTTTAAGTTAAAACATAATAGTGACGATAGTTGTCTTAGATACATTGGCATTCAAACTGTACCCGCAGGAAGAAGGGGAGGAGATAGAGACAAAATGCTCTCTAAACAAGAGAGTGTTTGGATCTATAAATTACAAACACTGTCCCCGTTAGGACTAAACGAAGAAATTGATGTCTGGTCTTTATATTAAATTATGAGTCTTTTTATAAAAAATTTAAAATAAATATTTTAAATTAACTTTCAATTATTTAGAAATGTACAAAATACTTTTATTGGTTTTAAAGTTTTACAATCAATAAGGAATCGGGTTATTTAATAATGTTCTAGTTCTGCAATAATATTTTATCTCTGTGAAAGTGTCAACCTGTCTTTTTCATTATATATCCGTATCTTATACCTACTGTCTTTCAATTCATGCTAGTTTAGAGTTGTTTAACATTGATATGGTTTTAATATTTGTTTCTTTATACTTTTAGTAATTTATCGATTGGATTCCCCTATTCTTAATAAAGTTATATGTATTAGGGGCCCTATCCTTTTAAATTTCCCTCAATTGTTTGAGAGGCTGGACTCAAAATAAACAGCCAATCACAGGAGAGGGTTTTGGTATAAGAAGCGCCCCATTCTAGACCTCCGATATCCCTGACGAAGTACCTTTGAAGTACGAAACGCGTTGGATAAGAGGGCGCATTCTGATACTACTCGCAGTGTGCCAGTACCCTATTTCTGTCACCTGGCCCCATCCCCGTTACTGCAATCTATGCCATTTAACTACTGTGGCTGGTTGAGACTGCAGAGTGATCGGCGCCGCTTGATGACGTCATCCGAAGCGCGCTGCAAGCAGACGCCACACGTGCAGACGCACGCCTGAAGCCAGTGACTGAGAGCCTGCTCCTACCGCAAACAGCCACGGTTTACACGTGGAGAGACAGCTATATTCCATCGGACTGCTGTATTCATGCTGAGGGGCTGCTGCCCTGTATCACGGCATCCTGAACGAAACGGGAGAGGAGAAGGGGAGCCATCCGGTGATCTTTACCCACCATCTGTTGCTGACTGGTAACATGTCCAAAACATGTACTGCTAGTAACTATTGAATTTGATGTACGTGCAATACTCACCTGTTTTACCACAATATAATTTTATATACTATACTATGAGGTTTTTTGCGCTGTTTCTTTTGTCTTTGTATCTATAGCTCTGGTCTGTGGAGCCATTCCTTGAATATAGCAGCATATCCTCACCAATTAAGTAACAGGTTTTTATTATATTAATATCACATTAATCTCACATTATAACACTAATCACGATTATCAGAGCGCAGTTCACCCTTTGTTTCTACCACATGCTGTGTACATGCTGCAATATTTAAGTGACATTTCTGCACAGACTATTGGCCCATCGGATTAACGCAGCAGGGGTCCCTGGCAGTCCCATGCAGTTTGAATGGGACTGCCAGGGACCCCCGCTGTTAATCCGATGGGCCATTAGTCTGTCTGCAGAAATGTCACTGGAATGTTGCAGCATGTACCCAGCATGTACCAGGGTCTTGTTGGTGATTGCCCCAGGTTTGTTTTAGAATACTTGTCGGCACTATAGTATAAGGGGAATACAACATAGGTTGGCCACACTGCTCAGAATAAATGAACAGTGGGACCCCAGCTAGTAATCCCAAGCATGATAACATTCCCCTGGAGCTAGACTAGATAACATCCATGGAAGAAAAATAATAAAGTGTACTCACACTTGGCAATGTTGCCAGAAGTCCTGTATTTAGCGTGCAGCTGCAAGATAAATACTGAAGGGTGTATCCCTGGAGGGGACGTGCAGGCAGTGCACTGCTTTGACAAAGGGCTGGGAGCCCGAAACATGTTAGAGTACCTCTACAGTGTCATGTGAACCCTGTTTGTCTTGTTCCTCAACAAAGACACTGTACGTCCCCTCCAGGGATACACCCTTCCACTGGTTGATATTTAATATGTATGTATGTCTTTATTTATATAGTGTCATTAATGTATATAGCGCTTCACAGCAGTAATACACGTGACAATCATATAAATAACACATAACACATAATGAGAAGACGTGCTTCAGACATAAAAGTAACATTTAAGGAAAGGACTCCCTGCTCCGAAGAGCTTACAATCTAAGTGGTAGGTAGGAAGAACATACAGAGACAGAAGGAGGGCATTCTGATAAGTGCGTCTTCAAGGTTCCACAGTTTATGTATGAGGTGTGAAGTATCAGCAATGGAGCTAATCATGCTTCCTAAGTGTTACACCGGTGCTGCCCACAGACCAGACCCGTCCCCTGAGCTGAAGGGGGAAGTGGTAATACACGCACCTGCAGCAAAGGAGTGTTGTATTAAATGCTGCCAGGCCAGGGGTAGTAGGGTAGACAATACTTGCCGGTACCGGTTGTAGAGATAGAGTGAAGAATGCCTTGCCGAGGTCAGGGAGTGGAGAACGGAGATAGGTCGTAGTCCAAGCCGTGATCAAGGGGTTACCAGAGTGAGCGTTGTCCAAGGAGTACCGAGATCGAGAGCCAGAGGGGGTAGTCGTACAAGCCACGTCAGAACCTGTGAAGACACTGAGAGAATCCAGAAGTACTTCCATACAGAGACTATGTCGAGCAAAGACTGAGAGCAGAGAGGAGCTAGATAAAGCAGGGAGGTCCAATTAGGAACAGAGGTGGGACAGGAAGAGCTACAGGGAGACACTGCAGATTGGTGCAGGCATAACAGGCCAGCTGAGTCTTGTTGGTAACCTGAGTATGCCCGTACGGTGTGCGGGGGCGGAGCCTGAGGTCCGGGGGACGGGAAGAAGAGTGTGCAGAATGATCGCGCTCCGTAACGCATGTACGCACGTGGACCGAGCCAGTGGATGGTGCAGGTATGCGCGCAGGATGGCGTGGGCGCGCCCAGCGCTGAGCAGAGGAATCGCCAAGGGGAGTGATCCAGCGACGGCGGCAGGGGCGGGGAGCCGCGGAGGCCGGTAAGGCAGGATTGTTTTGTGTGTCCAGGGACTCCCTGAGGGGAGAGCGTGCACTGTGTGGGGAGCGCGGAGAACGCCGATTCCTGACACTAAGTAAGTGAGTTTTAAGGTGGGTCTTAAATGTGGATAGAGAGGGCGCTAGTCGGATATTGAGGGGAAGGGCATTCCAGAGGTGTGGGCCAGTCAGTAAGAAAGGTCTAAGCCAGGAGAGGGCCTTATATAAAAAAGGTGGCAGAGAGAAGGTATTCTTGAGCAGAAAGCAAGGGTTGTGATTGTTTATAGCGAGAAATAAAGGCTGAGATATAAGGAGGAGAAGAAGAGTCTAAAGCTTTAAAAGTGAGGAGGAGAATTGAGTGTCTGAAACAGATTTGATAGGAAGCCAGGAGAGTGATTTCAGCAGGGGTGATGCTGAGACAGATTTAGGATAGAGTAGAGTGATTCTGGCTGAACCGTTTATGATAGATTGTAGGGGAGACAGGTGAGAGACAGGAAGGCTGGACAGCAGGAGGTTACAGTAATTGAGATGGGAGAGAATGAGGGCCTGTGTCAGAGTTTTACTAGTCGAGCAACAGAGTAAAGGGTGTAATATTGCAGAGGAAAAAAATGATAGGTTTTAGCTACCTTTTGAATGTGAGAGGAGTTGAGTGTGACCCCTAGGCAGTGTGATTGTGCTACATGGTGTATGATAGTACTTCCAACAGTAACGTGGAAGGAGGTAGTAGGGCCAAGTTTGGAAGAAATATGAGGAGCTCCATTTTCCATGTTAAGTTTAAGTTGGTGGAGGGCCATCCAATATGATATAGCGGAGAGAAATTCAGAAACTTTGGTCTGTACAGCAGGTGTAAGGTCAGGGATTGAAAAGAAAAATTGTGTGTCAACAGCATAGAGGTGATATTTGAACCCAAGAGATGTGATTAGGTCATCTAGAGAGAGTGGGTAAAGAAAAGAGGTCCTAGGACAGAATACTGGGTTACCCCCACAGAGAGATCGATAGAGGAGGAGGTGTTAGCAAAAGAGACACTGAATATACGATGGGAGAGGTAAGAGGAGATCCAGGATAGAGCTTTGTTACGAATATCAAGGGTATGGAGGGTGGTCCACGGTGTCAAATGCTGCAGGGAGATCAAGTAATATGAGCAAAGTGTAATGACCTTTGTCTTTGGCAGTATGTAGGACATTAGTTATTTTAGTGAGGGCTGTTTCCGTGGAATGAGCAGTTTGGTAACCAGATTTTTGAGAGTTTAGGAGAAAATAGGTGGTGAGAAAATAGAGAAAGCAGGAGAATTCAAATGTTCAAAGAGTTTAGAGGCAAAAAGCTGGAGGGAGACAGGCCGATAGTTAGAAATACAAGCAGGGTCAATCTTGCTGTTTTTGAGTAATGGTATAAATGTTGCATGTTTGAAGGAGGAGGGAAAGGTACCAGAGTAGAGGGAGCAGTTTTTACACATTTTTAATGTGTATGAGCGTAGGGATTATAGTAGGAGCAAGAGGTTTTAGGAGATGGGAGGGAATGGGGTCAAGAGGCCAGATGGTAGAGGGAGAAGAGATCACCAGTGATACATCATCCTCCATGACAGCGGATAAAGAGTCAAGGAATGCAGGAGGAGGTTTAGGAAGAGGTGTAGGATGGAAGGAGGACACAGAGGGGATGGCCTAACGTATGGATTCCACCTTTTCCTTGAAATAGTCAGCAAAGTTCTGAGGTGAGATGGAGGAAGAAGAACAGGCAGCAGAGGGTGGTCTGCATGTTGATCAGTAAAGAAAAGTAGGTTTCTTTAGCCTAAGAGATTGCAGAGTTGAAACAGGATAGCATACATTTGTAGTGAAGGAAGTCTGTGAGAGTGTGAGATTTGCTCCAGGGTCATTAAGATGAATGAATGCAGGAATGCTGCATGTGCGTGTCGAAATTTAGCCAGGGTCTCTGTTTAGAAGGGCGAGAAGGGCAGGGAGAAAGCAGGGCATTTAGATCAAGAGAAGAGGCTAGGGCAGAGTTGTAGTTCCTGGCCAGGTTTTCAGGGTCTGGGGCAGCAAAGTTGGATCAAAAGCTGGTAGGTTAATAGAGCACAGGTCTCTGCAGAAATGAGGTGTATATGGAGGTGGAGACGGGGAGAAGTGAGAGAGGGAAAATGAGATGAGATGATTGTCAGAGTATGAGGTTTGGCAAAATCTGTTCTGGGTTTTCAGAGCCCGCTCCGGGATTTTGCTCTTGCTTGCCCCCTGTGGCAGGATCGTCCATTTTTGGTCGTGGCAACTTACTTTAAATGGACAGCCCTGTAATCAGGAAGTTGCAGAGCAAAGTTCTATTTCGTGCTGAGTACAAGCAATGTGCTTATCTATTTTCTTCCTCATTACCAGACCCGGCTCACGTAGCGCGGCTGTCCTCGTCTTCAGCCTCGACCTCTGCATCCACACCGACTATGCAACTCTACAGCCAGCCGTGACCTTCGGCCTATGACTAATTACTCTCTAAGGACTCTGTCCCTCGGCTCAGGTCGGTTCTTTCCCCTTCCTACCTCAGCACTACGGGTCGCATCCTGATCGAGACTAGCATTGTTACACAGAGAGAGATTACGGGGGGGAAATGGAGAAATCAGAGAAAAGTTTTTAGTGAAAACTAGGTTTAGGTAGCGGCCATCCTTGTGGGTGCTAGCTGCAGTCCACTGTTAAAGGCCAAAAGATGAGGTTAGAGAAAGCGGGAAGCCCAAGGGAAAGTGGTTCATCAATATGGGAGTTGATGTCCCCAAGGAGAAGAACAGGGCAGTCAGAGGATAAAAATAAAGAGAGCCAGGATTCAAAGTGAGAGAGAAAGACAGAAGGGGAATGAGTAGAGGTAGGTGGGTGATAGATGACCACCATGTGGACAGGGAGAGGAGAGAAAAGCTAGACAGTGTGAGCCTCAAAGGAGGGAAAAGAAAGAGAGGGAGGATTAGGAAGGCTGATTTGTAGTGTACTGTAGGGGTGTGTTTTAGTGAAGGGGTATAGCTATGGAGTTTATATACAGTATATACACATATATATATATATATATATATATATATATATATATATATATATATATATATATATATATATATATATATATATATATATGAAAAATAGTATTCGGCGCAACAGAACAAATAAATGGATGAGGTTTGATATTATCAAGGTAGGAAGCTGGAGGACCTAAATATATTATATATTATAAATATATAAATAGCTCATAATATAAGAGTTTAAGAGTTATATCTCCAAATAATATTTTTTTTTAAAGTCCAGGTAGAATATCACTTATAGAACAATATCTTCGATTACAAACTAAATCAGTGTAACATGGAAAAAAAACATGCAATCAGAGTGATGAAAGTCCAAAAATAAAAACTTAGTATAGGAAGTAAATCCCAGAAAAAATAAAAATAGAGTCCACTTACTGTGAAGTCTTGTGTCTCACTGACCGTCTGGTTTGATGTATACTGTTGAATCAGCAGATATATGCAGCCCAATTGATCAATCAGTGTGTGTAAACTTTTGCTGATAAGGGTGTGCCTTATCCCTGTATATTCCACGCTTTCTGTGCTCCACACCCCTCCTCTGTGGATTCTACCATTATATAAAACGCAAAGAAGTTTGACTTAGAACACGTGTTTCAGCTATTTGCACTTCTATATTTATAGTAACTGGGAATTCCGTGTGTGTGTGTGTGTGTGTGTGTGTGTGTGTGTGTGTGTGTGTGTGTGTGTGTGTGTGTGTGTGTGTGTGTGTGTGTGTGTGTGTGTGTGTGTTGGATTGGTAGTAGTTACTATAAATATGTATTTTTATGGTATGGCATGTGACAAGTACAAAAAATATATACTAAGAATTCAAAGGAAGCTCTTGAGTTTATCATTGAGCTTCTCTTTGCTGACGGAGCAAAAGTCTTATGTAAATGACACAAGTTTGAATAATGTTGGCAGATTATCCTTATTTTTGGATAATCTTGTTATCCAAAAATAATAAAAGAAAACCGTCTTCCATGTCTTTATCTGCTATAATATGACGTCTATCATACAAGAATATTTCAATGGTGCTTAGAAGAGAACTATGAGCAATGATATTATATTATGCTGATTGACATTTGACATCCATACTGTAGATGTAAATTTAACATTTGTACATAATTTTGTTACACATATTTTATTTCAATTAGGAGACAATGTTCCAACTTCTTTCACCTTCTGGTTGATGTTATAGAGTCAAATGTTACGTTACGTATGGCTCAACACAAAATAAGACCCAGGTGGCCAATCTGGCAATACAGGCATGTCAACTCTCACTGATTTTATGTGCGTCTCACTGAGTTGGTGTCAGTCTTCCTTTTTTTTAACTTCTGTGTCTCAAAGATTTAATTGGGATCTCACTGATAAGAATCAGCACTTTTCCGTTCAGATTATATTTTGAAGATCTGGAATATCAAAATCTCCTTTAAGGGTGAAATCTAGAAAAGGAGTGGCAAAGTCAGTGAGGAAAGACACTGGCTGTAAACAATGACACTGAGGTTCAATCCGGGGAACCTGCTTCAAATTCCGGTGTCGGCTCCTTGTGACTTTGTGAAAGTCACTTTAGCTCCCTGTGTCTCAGGCACCAAAAACATAGATAGTAAGCTCATCTGGGCAGGGACTGTGTCTGTAAAATTTAATTTGTGCTGTGTAGCATGCGCTATACTGTAATTGTGAAGCGCTTTGAGTCTCATTGGGAGAAAAGCACTAAATGAAATAAAGTTGTTATTATTATTATTATTATTCTCTGACAATATATTGTGATACACTATATTCTGATTTATATTTTGTATTCTCATATGTAATGTGAAAATATTAGTTTGAATAGTACAGGAAATCTGTAATATGTTATAAGATATGATATCATGTGGTAATATTATTGACAATGTTTTAGGCCAGGGGTGCGCAAACTGGGGGCACGCACAATTTTTCATGGGGGGCACGGCTGTTGCAGAGGCCCCATGCTCTTCTCCCAAGGCATTTAAATGAATGCCGGGGGATCATGTGAGGCCTCTGCAACTTCATTTACCTTGTCTTCGGTGATGCGTCGCCATGGCAACGCGACATCAAATGACACCGCGGGGTCACGTGTGACGTCACATGACACTGCAGCATCATTTGATGCCGAGAGCCGGAGACAAGGTAAGGGAGGGGAGCACGAGCAGGGAGGGAAGCAGGCAGGGGGACGCAGCAGGGAAAGCTTGTGCACTCCTGTTTTAGGCTATGTTTCTTTGGAAAGCAAGTGCACTTTATTCCCCAACTCTAGACATTCAAAGTTTTTTACATGGATCTTGAAGACAACACATTTATGTTTGTATTGATTTTACATGAAGGCAGAATAGCTGATAAGGACCATCAGAGTGCAAGTACCAGATTTATAAGGCAAATGCTATATACAGTAGAGTATGCTATGATCTGCTTTGTGCGTACATAATAATAATTATGTCAAAACTACACATAACAATCTATATATAATAAAATTGAATCTTGTGAGTCTGGTGGTAGATGTGGTGAATCTGATTGGTCCCTGTGTCCGCCCGCCCCCCACGACTCTCATTGGCCAAGAGGTACGCTCCACTGTGACACACATAGACACACACAGACATTGGTCCCTGTATGCCTCCCACACGACTCTCATTGGCCAAAAGGTAGAGTGACATCACTGACACACACCTACTTCACTGTCACACACTCTCACTGACACACCATACCCCCAGAAAACCCCTGCGGAGTCCTTGGTAAGTTTCAGCCATCTCACACTGTCACTCCTGTCTATACACACACCCGTAAGTTTCAGCCATCTCACACTGTCACCCCTGTCTATACACACACCCTGTGTATACACACACTCACACCTGAGACCCTTGGTAACTTTCATCCATCTCTATACACACACCCTGTGTACACACACACTCACACATCAGACCCTTGACTTTCATTCTTCTTCATGTAATAAAAACAGATTAACACACACCCTGTGTACACACACACACACTTGAGACCCTTGGTAACTTTCATCCATCTCTATACACACACCCTGTGTACACACAGGGGGGAGAGGGAGTCAGGAGAGAGGGGGGGAAGAGGGAGTCAGGAGAGAGGGGGGGGAGAGGGTGTCAGGAGAGGGGGGGGAGAGGGATTCAGGAGAGGGGGGGAGAGGGAGTCAGGAGAGAGGGTGGGAGTCAGGAGAGAAGGGGGGAGAGGGAGTCAGGAGATAGGGGGGGAGAGGGAGTAACGAGAGAGGGGGGGAGAGGGAGTCAGGAGAGAGGGGGGAGAGGGAGTCAGGAGAGAGAGGGGGAGAGGGAGTCAGAGAGAGGGGGAGAGGGAGTCAGGAGAGAGGGGGCAGAGGGAGTCAGGAGAGGGGGGGGAGAGGGAGTCAGAAGAGAGGGGGGGAGTCAGGAGAGAAGGGGGGGAAGCCCACTGACTGACACACACACTCACTGACTGACTGACACACACTCACTCACTGACTGACACACTCACTGACTAACTTACACACACTTCCCCCCTCAGTCAGCTCAGCTGCCAAACACATGGGGGGCACGGAGCTGTGAACAGGGGGGGGGGGGAACGGAGCTGTGAACAGGGGGGGGGGAATCGGAGCTGTGAACAGTGGGGGGAGGGGGGCGCAGCTCTGAACAGCTGTGAAGAGGGGGGAAGGGAGTGGGGAGGGAGGATGGGGGAGCCAGAACATTACATCACGGGCAACGCCGGGTGTATCAGCTAGTTCTAATTTAAGGTAAACGTCTGGATTTTGGGTCATGATTTCTGATTGTCTGCTTTAAAACAGATAACAATTGCCAATGTAATGGTAATCTACTACTAGTACAGTACCAGTATGTGCAAACTTGTCCATTTTTTTTTCATAACACTTTTAAGAAAAAGTGAATTTTCACAAAATGTTCACTATAAGTTTTTTGTAAAAAATAAATCCAGAATTTGGTGAAAGTGTTTCCATTTTCAGTGATTTTTTTTAAGTAGCATTAAAAACACCTAGATCACTTGGCTACTGTCACCTGCACATTTATCATGTAACCTTGCAGATTTTGTTTTAGGTGAAACGTACCATTTTTTGGTAAAAAGTTACTGCACAAACTGCAACAAATTTCACCACTTCTGCAAACTTTTGTGAAAAAGTGGTACATCTCTATCTACTAGTTTTGTTTCTATAAATGTGTCGTTATGGGTGAGTGATAATGACAATGCAACCCAGAACTGTATTTGTTTGGACAAACTAGATATAATTCTCTCTGTACGCTTACTATACTCGTCCAAAGAAATTAAATACAACATGAAAATTAATGTTTTTATTAATATAAATGGGCATATTGGAGGGTGGAGGTGAGGAATTAATTTTGGCACCTTTTTGTTGAGTTAGGGATCAACAAGAAATTCTATTCAGTGATTATGGGATATTAACTGGAAATGAATTAATACTCTTTTAACCACAGTTGTTTATTTAACGTAAAATTATTTCTGGTAGTTTTTATAAGAAATGGCTTTTGTCTGGCCCTCTTTCCCTACAAAATACCACTAAATATAACTACATTATATCCCATGCAAGAAGCATTTGTGAAAGTGGAGTTGACAACAGGTTATCATGATAACTATTTATATATATACAGCATAGACACATATACATTACATTAGTTGGTAATGTATACAAAGTAAATAGTTTTTCAATATTCTTGTTTTTCTTTTGGTACCAACTAATGAAGAAAAATATATATACAGTATGTAATAATTTCAAAATACAACTCATTAAGGCTAAAAGCAGCAATCCCCTCTACTTTTTTACCCCCCTCCCCATATTTTTAACGGGTGGTTAGGGGGTCCCTGAGCAGCTGAATCAGCTCTGGGGACCCTTGTTACTAGGTTTAAATCTCCCTCCAGGGAAAATAAAATGCCAATTCTCAGACCATTTAAACCAGTAATACCCCTATAGGAATCTCAGGAAATGAGGGGTCCCCACAACTGAAAATAGTGAGATTCAGCTCCGGGGACACCACTGGATCACATCCTGTAGGGATTAGTCAGATTGCTGCTTTAATTAGACTGTTTATTGAAGTATGGTTTTCAAGCAGATGTTTTTGGCACTGGGATAAATTCTGAGATAAATTTGAAAGAGCAAGGTCATTTGTTTACATGTATTTATTGTACAACAGAGAACTTTTCATTCAACTTGTTTTTCTCCCCACCTTTTTTGAAGGCTTATCCAAGTCCCTTGGGCTTATTGAAGGTTATGGTGGCCGGGGTAAAGGTGGACTTCCAGCTACACTTTCTCCCAATGAAGAAGAGAAAGCCAAAGGACCACATGAAAAATATGGCTACAATTCCTACCTCAGTGAGAAAATTTCATTGGATCGGTCTATACCAGACTATAGACCCACTAAGTAAGTTGCACTATCTTGGATGACGTTGTAGACATAGCAATGTGCCAAACAACAATTTGCTTCGAAGTAGCAAACTAAATCAAAACATTAGGATGTTAACATCAATTTTCTACATTTCGTAAAGTGTTTAGGCTCAGTACATTTAAAGCTTCATTAGCGCAAGAGAAAGAGTAAGATACTTTGTGAGCTGTGATAGCTTTAATGGAACAAAATATCAACTGTACCATCTTGTTTTATGCATAAACTTTCAAGACTGCAGAGGTCTGATCACATATTGTTCTGTCTGTGCATGTACCTTAAAACAAAAAAACTACAGTATGTTGTGCCAAAAAAGACATTTGCATTACTTAGTACTGTGGTGGTATAGTTAATATATGTCTTATTTTGTATCTGTTGGTAGGATATCTGCTAAAAAAAAAACAATAATTGGTAGATGCCTAAAAATATATATTGAAAAAAGCATGTAAAGTAACATACAGTATTCAAAAAAATACTTTTGGCCTCACAGAAATGGACTGCATTAAGTTGACAGTTGTTAATGTTATGTACTAAGAAAAATAACACACAAAGTCATTTTGATGCATTGTTTCAAGTTTGTTTGCTGTTTAAACACCAAATGATGTGTTATATGTGAGAATACTTCATAGCTTTACACACCATTGGCACTATATGAACTGAACTTGTTGCTCCAGTCTCTTACATAAAGGCAGATTTAGTGGAAAAAAAATAGTGAAAAAATCTACGCCACTGATTGCAATATAAAGTGTAGAAAATAAGTGAATTCAATTTTAACCCTCAACCAAGTGAATACAAGTGTATCATGAATAAAGATGCAGATATAAATGCAAACACAATAGTGCCACAATTAAATAGATATTAACTGTGTGTGAGTGAAATCTCAATAATAACAATAATAACAATAAATCTAGTGAAACAATCAAAAATGAAAAAACTTAATAACTTATAATAGAGAGTCTGCTGATGTGTCACTTCAGATGGCTCAACATCCAATAGAACTAATAGGGAAAAAAGAACAAACAGTGCACAACTATCATGGTGTAGTAAATTCAATTATATTGAAAATAAAGTGAAGGTGGTGATAATCGCATGTATATCAATATAGACAAAAACAGGCAATACATGTATTTAGGCACATTTTACCAAACAGCATGTTAACCTGTCAGCAGCAGATGGAATCCGATGGTAGCGGACCCACTCCAAACAACCCTGTGTGGTTAGATGCAGTTGAATCCTGATGCTGAATAACCGGGATGTTCAGCTCCTCTTTCCAGGTGTCCGCACTCGTAAGTAGAATAACGGGTGAGAGATCAGCTCCTGCACAGCACCGGAACAAGTCCTGGCTGTGTTTACACGTGGTGTCGCCCACTGACGTCACTAGACCGTATTCACAAATGTGATCATCAGCAGAGCGAATGAATGCAAGCAGGGATGAATATGGCAATAAATGCTGTCTCAAATGAATTCCATAGGAACAGTGTACCTAGTATGAGTCCAATGCGTTTCGTATAATCCATACTTCATCAGGGATGTTTTAATCTTGTACTAACACATATTTAAATACCCTGCCGGAACCGGTGATTGGTCAGCAATGTGGTGGGTGGTTCAGCCAATCACATTTGGTCCCACAGGTGTATTAAATCATTACATTCAAACATCAATTTATACAACAATGTTAAAATACAATTGAATAACATATTTAAACTAAATAAAAACTTTAATAGTAATAATAATAATAATGCAAAAAAATCGTGCAATGAAATGAAATAAGCCCAGCATAAGTTTATTACACACATGATGTTAAATATGGACATTTAATGAAACTATTAGAATAGTAAGAGATCATGAAGGTAAAATATATTCTACAGATACTGAAGTATAAAAAGGAAAAAAGTGAATTATACACTAGGTGGAGACAGATCTAGTTAATGAAACTAATAAGATCCTAACATACGAATCTATTATCAGTAATAGAAGAAAAAATATTTTCAGAATAGATACTAGTCAAGTGGAGAATAAAAATATAAATATAATAATAGTACCGCTTAAATAGAATAAAAACTTATCAAAAAACAAAACCTCATTAGTATGAGGACCAAACGTCTAATTTGTCATTCAAACCTTCTGGTGGTAATATATGCATATTAAAAATCCAAAAGCTCTCTTGTTTTGAGAGGGCTTTGATCCTATCACCTCCTCTTCGATTAGGTGCTACAATTTGGATACCTTTGTAATTTAATTTAATTGGATCACTATTATGGTGAATTTTGAAATGGCGTGACGTTATGCTTTTCATATCCTATTCTGATATTTCTTGCGTGTTTCAAAATTCTTACTTTAATCTGTCATTTCGTCCACCCTATATACTGTCTGCTGCATGGACATTCTAAAAGATATATGACAAATGTCGTGTTACAACAAATATAATCATCAATAATACATTTTTCCTTAGTCACAAGTGAACTGAAGCTTTTTCTTTATTTATTTAATAGCTTACAAGCCTTACATTTTCCACCGCAAAAATTGCCAACCAGTTTTTGTGTCAACCAACGGGTTCTTTGCACAGATTTAATACCAATATCGCTGGGGGCCAAACAGTTTTTTAAGTTATTGACTTTTCGGAAGATAAATCTTGGTTTCTTCTCCAAATGTGGACCAAGTATTGGATCATTAGATAATAACCTCCAATTTTTATAAATTAAAAAAAAAATTATCTCATAACTTACTGCATTGTAATTTGTAACAAATGGTACAGATATTTATTGATTTTCTAGGTTGTTAGGTTGATTAATATAAATTGATTTCTTTTTCTTGCCACTTAAAATAGAGTTTTTGTCCATATTGGTAACTTTTAATAATGCTTTAAAAGGATTGGCACTATCATAGCCTCTTTGGATACATTTCTCAAACAGCATCTCAGACTGTTGTTCAAAATCTTTCATTTTGCTAAGGTTCCAATTTAAACGTATGAACTGGCCTGTAGGAATATTATAAATCCAAGACTTCTTATGATTGCTGCTTGACAATAGTAGACTATTTGTGTCAACCTTTTTAAAGAATGTTTTAGTTAAAACTGTATTACTGTACCAACTGTAGCAACCAATTGCAAATCCAGAAAAGTGATAGTATTCACATCACTCTCTGAAGTAAAAGTCAGGTTAAAATAATTTTGATTTAGATAAATGGTTAATTCACTTAAAGTGTCCTCATCTCCATCCCAAACACACAGAATTTCATCTATAAATCTGCGCCACAATATAACTATATTGGCAAATGGGTTGCTATTCCAAATCACGCCTTGCTCCCAAGCTCCCATGTACTGGTTGGCAGAGCTGTGAGCAAAGCTTGTACCCATTGCTGTGCCGCAGACGTGAATTAAGAATTTTTTTAAGAAAAGGAAATAATTATGTGAAAGTATAAACCTAATGTACTCTAGTATAAAGTAACCATTTGGTACATGCAGCTCAGGGTCATCCACCAAATATTGTGCTGTGGCATCTACACCTTTCATATGTGGTATATTGGTGTAGAGGGACTGTACGTCAAACGTCGCCCACCAGTAATTAGTTTTCCATTCAAAATCTTTAAACAAACAAATCACCACCGTTGTATCTTTAATATAAGAAGGTATGTACATATTTTTGTAACAAAAAAATTGACGTATTGTGACAGGTTAGATGTTAATGAATCAATACCTGACACAATGGTGGAGCTGTAAGGGACATATATATTTTGATGGGATAGTAAAAAATAGGGATCCATGGGCAATCAGAAAATAGAAAAGAATATTCTTTCTTAGTTAATATATTATTAGATACACAGACATAAAGCCCACAGGAGCGATAAAACCGATGAGGACGCAAATCATAAAGAGCTCTATCAGGAGCAGATGAGGGAGCCGGCACGAGCTGAAGCTCCTCTCTTGTCCCTACCGCCCCCTAATCCC
Organism: Ascaphus truei; assembly: GCF_040206685.1. NCBI lineage: Eukaryota > Metazoa > Chordata > Amphibia > Anura > Ascaphidae > Ascaphus > Ascaphus truei. The sequence continues at coordinate 201,785,031 of NC_134485.1, read as the reverse complement.
TCCCTACCCCCCCCCATCCCTTCCTACCCCCCTCCCCTTCCCCCCCCTCTTTGTCCATTTGAATTATGTTATTATTTTTTTACTAGTCCACCCAGAACAACCCGGTTAAGTAGGGCCTGAAAGACCGGGATACGTCTCACGAATTGACATACGGTACTGTGTATAGCGGAGATTAACACCAAGAATGCATGTAATGTATACCGTATTCTGTATCACTTGTCTGAAAAAAACGCAATAAAATCTAAGTTACAAAAAATATAAATATATTATTAGATAATGCATCGTCAAGGAGTGTTTTAATTTCCCCGCCTTACCACTATTACCGTCTTACCATCTTACCACTATTGATTCATTCTTTTGTAATTCCTTCAAAGCTTTATTTTCCTCCTTATTTAGGTTATGTTTTAATTTGTAAGATTTGTGATTCTTTACCAACTTATTAAAATCATTATTGAAAACGTTAAAAAATGTGTCAATAAAATTCCCTTTAGAATGGGAAGGATACAATCTTGCGGTTTAAAATTGATATGTTGACAAGACACAGGATCAGTGAGTAACGATTTGTCACCTGTGGTTGTCAACTCTTCTGTTACTTGACCAGTATCATTCTTTAAAAAAATGTCTCTTTAGAGTAAGATTTCTCGTGAATTTGTGGAGGTCTGAGAACAGCTGGAAACCATTAGGGTAACTTGTTTTAGCAAACGAAATACCCCTTTTTTAATACTGCTTTTTGATAATTATTCAGAATAATTGAGGATAGATTGAAGATGCCATTATTTGACACCCTCAAAAATCCCACCTCTGTTCCCTGCACTTTTGCATTGGTCCTGCCCCCTCTCGTCCCTCTTCTGGTGTATGCTGTATTTTCTGGCCCTGTGGTGTTACCATATAATTTCTCTCCAAGTCCCGATCTGTTGTCCCCGAATCTTCAGGAAAATTCAGGAGATTGCTAATCAGACATATGTCTATGTGGATAGCTTGACTTATCAGATTTCTGATAAGTATCCCTATATTTTTCATATCTGTCCTCAAATTGACCTCTTTCCTTATCCTCATAATTTTTTTGATTCAAATTAGTTTTTTTCTTGTCGTATGGTGTCTGTTGATATGAATACTTTTTTGGATATCCATAATGCCTATGTCGCTCGTCATTATCAGCACCACTTTATTTTCTACATTTAGAATCTGAGTCTCCCCCCGGATATCTCCATGGTGGATAATTGACATGGCCCGCGACATTGGTCTTATACTCAAATCTACTCCAGTCTTTCTGTCTATCATGTTCATAATCAACCTTATCTCTACAAAACTTCTTATGTTTTACCTTCATGATTTCATTTCTCTTTGATAATGGGCTCTAGTTTATTAATAGCCACTGTTATATCTTTTTCCATTTCTACAAGGGTTTTATCTTATACTATATTAGTGAAAGCACTGTATGCCTGCATGCATGCATGCCTGCCTGCCTGGATGTCCGGTGTCCCTAGGGGCAATCTCATTGGTCCCTTGGCCCGCCCGCCCCCGCACACCTCTCATTGGCCTCACACACACACCACCCCCTTGGCCCGCCCCCCACACCTCTCATTGGCCTGAGGCGGAGTGACGGGCCAAAGGTCCAAAAAAAAAAAAAAAAAAAACACACACACACCTCTCCCCCCTCCCCAAATCACCTCTCCCCCCTCCCCGCTCCAAATCACCTCTCCCCCCTCCCCAAATCACCTCTCCCCCCTCCCCGCTCCAAATCACCTCCCCCCCTCCCCAGCGGCATCACCTCTCCCCCTCCCCGCTCCAAATCACCTCTCCCCGCTCCAAATCACCTCTCCCCCCTCCCCAGCGGCATCACCTCTCCCCCTCCCCGCTCCAAATCACCTCTCCCCCCTCCCCGCTCCAAATCACCTCTCCCCCCACCCCAGCGGCATCACCTCTCCCCCCTCCCCAGTGGCATCACCTCTCCCCCTCCCCGCTCCAAATCACCTCTCCCCCTCCCCAGCGGCATCACCTCTCCCCCTCCCCGCTCCAAATCACCTCTCCCCCTCCCCGCTCCAAATCACCTCTCCCCTCCCCGCTCCAAATTACCTCTCCCCCTCCCCGCTCCAAATCACCTCTCCCCCCTCCCCACTCCAAATCACCTCTCCCCAGTGGCATAACCTCTCCCCCTCCCCGCTCCAAATCACCTCTCCCCCCTCCCCGCTCCAAATCACCTCTCCCCCTCCCCGCTCCAAATCACCTCTCCCCCCTCCCCGCTCCAAATCACCTCTCCCCGCTCCAAATCACCTCTCCCCGCTCCAAATCACCTCTCCCCCTCCCCGCTCCAAATCACCTCTCCCCCCTCCCCGCTCCAAATCACCTCTCCCCCTCCCCAGCGGCATCACCTCTCCCCCTCCCCAGCGGCGCTCAAACTCAACTCTCCCCCTCCCCAGCGGCATCACCTCTCCCCCTCCCCGCTCCAAATCACCTCTCTCCCCTCCCCGCTCCAAATTACCTCTCCCCCTCCCCGCTCCAAATCACCTCTCCCCCCTCCCCACTCCAAATCACCTCTCCCCAGCGGCATAACCTCTCCCCCTCCCCGCTCCAAATCACCTCTCCCCCCTCCCCGCTCCAAATCACCTCTCCCCCTCCCCGCTCCAAATCACCTCTCCCCCTCCCCGCTCCAAATCACCTCTCCCCCCTCCCCGCTCCAAATCACCTCTCCCCGCTCCAAATCACCTCTCCCCGCTCCAAATCACCTCTCCCCCTCCCCGCTCCAAATCACCTCTCCCCCTCCCCGCTCCAAATCACCTCTCCCCCCTCCCCGCTCCAAATCACCTCTCCCCCTCCCCAGCGGCATCACCTCTCCCCCTCCCCAGCGGCGCTCAAACTCAACTCTCCCCCTCCCCAGCGGCATCACCTCTCCCCCTCCCCGCTCCAAATCACCTCTCCCCCCTCCAAATCACCTCTCCCCGCTCCAAATCACCTCTCCCCCCTCCCCGCTCCAAATCACCTCTCCCCCCTCCCCGCTCCAAATCACCTCTCCCCGCTCCAAATCACCTCTCCCCCCCCCGGCGGGGGAACGCAGCTGCCACGCGGCGCGTAAGATGGCGGACCCCCTTCCTCCCTCACGGCGCCGAGTCAGACGATGGCTGCGCCCGGAAGTACAGGTAGGTGTCGCTCCCCCACCTCCGGCGCCAAATGGAACTGAGAAAGGGCGCATCAACTGAGACGTGTGTGTGTGTGTGTGTGTCACTGTCCACTGTCCACTGCCCCCCCCTCCTGTCCACCGCCCCCCCCTCCTGTCCACCGCCCCCCCCTCCTGTCCACTGCCCCCCCCCTCCTGTCCACTGCCCCCCCCCCTCCTGTCCACTGCCCCCCCTCCTGTCCACTGCCCCCCCCTCCTGTCCACTGCGCCCCCCCCTCCTGTCCACCGCCCCCCCCTCCTGTCCACCGCCCCCCCCTCCTGTCCACCGCCCCCCCTTCCTGTCCACCGCCCCCCCCCCTCCTGTCCACCGCCCCCCCCCCTCCTGTCCACCGCCCCCCCCTCCTGTCCACCGCCCCCCCCTCCTGTCCACCGCCCCCCCCTCCTGTCCACCGCCCCCCCCTCCTGTTCACCGCCCCCCCTTCCTGTCCACCGCCCCCCCTCCTGTCCACCCCCCCCCTCCTGTCACCTCCCCCCCCTCCTGTCCACCTCCCCCCCCTCCTGTCCACCTCCCCCCCCCCCTCCTGTCCACCTCCCCCCCCCTTTACTCACGGGCAACGCCAGATCTCTCTCCCCCTCGCCGCTACAACTCACCTCTCTCCCTCCCCGCCGCCAACTGGAACAGATGGCGGCACCCGGAAGGACCCCCTTCCTCCCTCGCGGCACCCAGTGAGAAGATGGTGGCGCCCGGAACTACAGGTAGGTGTCGCGTGTGTCGCCCCCCCACTTCCCCTCCCCCACTTCCCCCTCCCCACTTCTCCCCCCCCCCCACTTCTCCCCCCCCCCTCCCCACCTCTCCCCCCACATCTCCCCCCCCTCACCCCCCCCTCCCCACCTACCCCCCCCCCTCACCTCCCCCTCCCCACCTACCCCCCACCTCCCAGAGCACGCTCTCTACGGCTCAACATCCCCGAGGAGCAGGAGGAGGGCAGCAGGGACTTAATGCTGCTAGGTGAGGAAATGCAGGGGGAGGAATCCATGCCTTTGAGGCGCCCCCCCCCTTGCCTTTGACGCACCCCCCCCTGCCTTTGACGCCCCCCCCCTGCCTTTGACGCCCCCCCCTGCCTTTGACGCCCCCCCTGCCTTTGACGCCCCCCCCCTGCCTTTGACGCCCCCCCCCTGCCTTTGACGCCCCCCCCTGCCTTTGACGCCCCCCCCCTGCCTTTGACGCCCCCCCCCAGCCTTTGAGCACCCCGCCTTTGACGCCCCCCCGCCCCCTGCCTTTGACACGCCCCCGCCGCCTTTGACGCCCCCCCCGCCTTTGACGCGCCCCCCCGCCTTTGACGCCCCCCCCCGCCTTTGACGCCCCCCCCCGCCTTTGACGCCACCCCCCCCCCCCTGCCTTTGACGCCCCCCCCCCTGCCTTTGACGCCCCCCCCTGCCTTTGACGCCCCCCCCCTGCCTTTGACGCCCCCCAGCCCCCCTTCCTTTGACGCGCCCCCCCCTGCCTTTGACGCCTCCCCTCCCCTGACTCCCCTCCCTGGTGCTCCCCTCCCCGGCGCTCCACTCACATCACCTCCCACACACTGACTGACACACACAACTTACTGACACACACGCACACTAACTGATGCGCGCACACACACTGACTGACACACACACTGACTGACACACACACTGACTGACACACACACACTGACTGACACACACACACTGGCTCACACACACACTAACTGACGCGCGCACACACACACACTGACTGACACACACACTGACTGACACACACACTGACTGACACACACACTGACTGACACACACACCCACACCGACTGACACACACACACCGACTGACGCGCGCACACTGACTGCTGCACGCGCACACACACCCACTGACTGCCGCACGCGCACACACACTGACTGACTGCCGCACGCACACACTGACTGACGCGCACACAAACCCTGACTGACGCACACACGCACGCACACACTGACTGAGGCACACACACACGCACACACTGACTGTGTGTGCGTCAGTCAGTCTGTGTGTGTTTGTGTTTCTGCCTCAGACTCACTGACGCGCGAGCAAATACACAGTGACTGACGCACACACGCTACATGAAGCTGTAAAGGAGGGAGGGAGGGGGGGGACTGGATTGATGTGAATGGGGGACAAACAGAGAGAGGGGGGAGGAGAGAGAGAGGAACGGGAACATTACATCCCGGGCAACGCCGGGTCTCTCAGCTAGTTTCTCTCATAAATTATTAGTTTCATGAGTTCCATGGAACAGTCTTCTAAAATCCTGTCGCATTCTTTTGTAAAATGGTTATTATCTTTCCCAAAGGTAGGATTTGTTTTATTATTCTTTACCCCCTGGGTATCCATCTACAATCAATATATTGGTTTTGTCCCACCAGAATTTACTCTCTGCGAGGAGAAGTGTTTCTAATTTTTTAAATAAATCCTCAATTGGGACATCCACATCAGCTATATATTCATTGTCTGATTGTTCAGAAAATTAAGTTTCCAATTGTTGAGCCCGTTTTTCCCTGCAGTTGGTTAATGACCAAACCATTCTAGCCAAATATTGACAGTACCATGCAAATATTAATAATAAATAGTGCAATAAATAATTAATAGATAAACAAAATGGTTAAAAACAATTGTGCAGCAGATATGAGCAGCAATGAATAGTGATACAATATAGTGAAATAAATCTGCGCCACTGATTGCAATATAAAGTGTAGAAAAAAGTGAATTAAATGTTTACCCTCAACCAAGTGAATACAAGTGTATCATGAATAAAGATGCAGATATAAATGCAAACACAACAGTGCCACAATTAAATAAATATTAACCGTGTGAGTGAATTCTCAATAATAACAATAATAACAATACATCTCATGAAACAATAAAAAATGAAAAAAAAGCTTAATAACTTATAATAGAGAGTCTGCTGCTGTGTCACTTCAGATGGTTCAACATCCAATAGAACTAATAGGGAAAAAAGAACAAACAGCGCACAACTCTCATGGTGTAGTAAATTAAATTATATTGAAAATAAAGTGAAGGTGATAATCGCACGTATATCAATATAGACATAAACAGGCAGTACATGTATTTAGGCACATGTTACCAAACAGCAATCCGCAGTCAGCATGGCCCCTCATCCGACGGACATCAAGATGTTAACCTGTCAGCAGCAGATGGAATCCAATGACAGCAGGCCCACTCCAAACAGCCCCGTGTGGTTAGATACAGTTGAATGCTGATGCTGAAGAACCGGATGTCCCGCTCCTCTTTTCAGGTGTCCGCACTCATAAGCAAAATAACGGGTGAGAGGTCAGCTCCTGCACAGCACTGGAACAAGTCCCAGCTGCGTTTACACACCGTGTCGCCCACTGATGTCACTAGACCCGCTATTATTGATAATAGATTCGATTGTTAGGATCTTATTAGTTTCATTAACTATATCTGTCTCCACTTAGTGTATAATTCACTTTTTTCCTTTTTATACTTCAGTATCTGTAGAATATATTTTACCTTCATGATCTCTTACTATTCTAATAATTTCATTAAATGTCCATATTTAAATGATGTGTGTACTAAACTTATGTTGTGCTTATTTCATTTCAGTGCAAAATTTGTTTTATCATTATTATTACTATTAATGTTTTTATTTAGTTTAAGTATGTTACTCAATTGTCTTTTTAACATTGTTGTATAAATTGATGTTTGAATGTAATGATTTAATACACCTGTGGGACCTAATGTGATCGGCTGAACCACCCCCTAGTTCTGACAAATCACCGGTTCCGGCAGGGTATTTAAATATGTGTTAGTACAAGATTCAAACATCCCTGATGAAGTATTGATTATACGAAATGTGTTGGACTCATACTAGGTACACTGTTCCTATAAACTCAATTTGAGCCAGCATTTATTGCCATATTCATCCCTGCTTGCATTCATTCGCTCTGCTGATGATCGCATTTGTGAATGCGGGTCTAGTGACGTCAGTGGGTGTCACCATGTGTAAACGCAGCCAGGACTGATTCCTGTGCTGTGCAGGAGCTGATCTCTTACCCGTTATTCTGCTTACGAGTGCGGACACCTGGAAAGAAACGCGGGACATCCCGGTTCTTCAGCATCAGGATTCAACTGCATCTAACCCCACGGGGCTGTTTGGAGTGGGTCCGCTGTCATCGGATTTCATCTGCTGCTGACAGGTTAACATCTTGATGTCCGTCGGATGAGGGGCCAAGCTAACTGCGGAATGCTGTTTGTTAACATGTGCCTAAATACATGTGTTGCTGTTTTTGTCTATATTGATGTACGTGCGATTATCACCACCTGCACTTTATTTTCAATATAATTAAATGTACTACACCATGAGTGTTGTGCACTGTTTGGTCTTGTTTCGCTATAAAGGCAGATTTAAAAGAAAAATAGTTTACGTCACCTCAGGCCGAGCAAATGTTCTGGCGCAGATTGAAAGAAGAAAAAGTGATGCACGGATGCCAGAATTTGAAATATCTCATTATAATCTGTATATCATGTAAATTATTCCCAACCCTTCCTTGTCACACCTCCTCTACAAAAAAAGGAGTGTGTGTGTGTCGAGCACGCGCATTTTAAGTGAAACTTCTTTGTCTTTTGTCACTGTTTTGTCACAGAAATTGTATTTGTGATGGTGATGTTTTCAATGAAAAATCAAAACACAATTTCAGTGACAAAACACAAAGATGTTTGACTTAGAACGCGCGTGCTTGGCCCACACTTCGTTTTAGCTATTTGCAATTCTATATTTATACTAACTGTGAATTTCTTGTGTGTGTGTCTCTCTATGTGTGTGTGCCTGAGTGTGTGTGTGTCTCTGTGTGTGTGTTTCTCTGTGTGTGTGTTTCTCTGTGTGTGTCTGTGTGTCTCGCCGTGCTCACTGAGCACCGGGGGCATCTGTGCAGGCGCACCATGCATGCCGAGCCCTGGAGGCCTCTGTGCGCCATGCGCACCAGAGCCCTCTGTCCATGCGTGCTACTGTAGTGCTGACGAGTATTCTAAAACAAATCTGGGGCAATCACCAACAAGACCCAGGTACATCCTGGTACATCCTGGATACATGCTGCAACATATCCCTGACATTTCTGCAGACAGACTAATGGCCCATCGGATTAAAAGCGGGGGTCCCTGGCAGTCCCATTCAAACTGAATGGAACTGCCAGGGACCCCTGCTGTTTTAATCCGATGGGCCATTAATCTCTGCAAAAATGTCACTGAAATGTTTGCAGCATGTACCTGGATATTGTTGGTGATAGCATCAGATTTTCCAAGGCAAGTTTAAGGCAAGTTTTAGAATACTTGTCGGCGCACCTGTATGTGCGCAAGGCCTCCGCACATGCGCGTCGGGCACCGGAGGCCTCTGTGCATGCATGTCATGCGTGCCGAGCACCCTCTGTGCATGCGCGGGAGGCCTCTACAGAATCCAACTCGGCCTTCCTCCTCTCCGGGTGAATGATTCTGGCAACATGACATCGCTGATGGCCTCTTCTACCAGCAGTGACATCACTTCCGTCACCATGAAGTACATTAAATGCCAGGGAAATGTTCTTGTGTGGTAAGTGCGCCCAAAGAAGTTTCACTTCAAAAAGCTGATTCACATGAAATAAAGACTGGAGCAAAGTCCTTGTTACAATGGTGAAAAGAGCCGCACCCCAAAAATTATGCAATATGTGCCAATTTTGTCCAAAGACCCCCCCTAATTATTTACTTCAGAAGCTCAGATTTTTTCTTCTCCCACTATAGATGTCGACTGAACCAGCTGTCCTCCTTAATCTCTATTGACGGGGCAGGAGATAATATTTAATTTATTAAATGGTGATTACATTTTAATATAATAGAGGGGATCTTAAGAAGAAAAGATAGAAAGATTTTCCATCACCTAACAGTGATGTTCTTCATTTATGCCAATGCCAAATTAACATGAGGAACATTTATATCAATAAAATAACTAAGGGGAAAATAATCACACATTGTATACAAAATACGCAGGTTTTACAAGACTTTACGTAACGAGACATTTGTTTACTGTACCACCAACTTGTTTCTACTTTGCTTTATAATGTAAAAGCAGATAGGTCTAGTTGAATTTTTAACGATTCCACGTGGTTTTGGGTTTGCTTATCTCTGTTAACGCATTAGGGCAGAGGAGGACAGGGATGTGGTTTCAACTGCAGAGAATAGTCAAGGTCCTACTGAAACATATGGGGTGTTTATACAGTAGGTGACAAGGCAGAGAAGTTTCATATGCCCCCACAATACAGGCTTTAGAATAATAGGAACAATGAACACTATGATAATTATGAACAAAAAATCATTAGACAGAAAATCAGTTATTTCCAGTTAATCAAATACCAGACATTTTTCTGAAAACAAAAATCTAAACATAATATTTTGATAACTCTAGAGTGCAAATCGGCATACTAGAAAACATTGATTACTACTGTACATGATCAAAAAAAGGTTAGGTCACTCTGTATAGTACTGTATCCAAAGGTGGAGACCGCACTGCCTAATATCGTTATAACGTACTAGAGGGGTGCTGAGGGAATAAATATCGCTTATATACAGAAAGAGAAAGAATCCCTATATATTAGAAAAAATCCTGCGGGAGGTAAGCGGAGCACAGCAGAGCAAATGCAGGGGCTAAACACCAAAATGAATAAAAGTCCTTTATTGCATGATCGACATCATGGTAAGTGGTGAGTAAAAATCTCTTACGCGTTTCAGGCGTCTTCCCTTTATCAAAGAGAACTATTCAACACACTGCAACTGCCCGTCTGATATAGGTTAATCCCTGCTTCCAGCTGATCTCAATGGGATGATTTTCGCGCTAGAACGTCAGGCTACAATCTCATTGGCTGTCTGGTGCAGCCAATGGGATGAATGAACCCTTGTACTGCGTGTGTGATGTGCAGGAGATGTTTCAGATCAGCAGAGCTGCTGCAGTGTGTATGAAAGAAAGCAACAATATTGTAAGACAACATTAAACACATATTAAAAACAATGTATCTATATAGTGAAACAATCTACTCGGCTAAAATGGTGGTAAGGAGGTAACAGATGCAGAGGAATAATGCATATCATATACCACGGATATTGATAATAGTAGGCTGTTCTTAGGTAATCAGATATTTTACACTGATTTTACCGTTAGATACAGGTCCCGCCCGCCATAGAGGAGTAAGGGTTAACTGTATGGAACACACGGTTTACATGCTTCATAAGACGGCTTTTCCAACTTGTTATTGATCATATGACATATACCTACTATCATTTCTACAAGGAATACCACTTAGCTGAGCACGGTACTGGGGATCTTTTCCCTATTTTTTCACTGACTACCTTTGCATACCCGTCAGCTTGCTATTTTGGATATTTATCATGTCTTGGATGGAATATTTTTGAATTGCAGGGGCTATAAATACACACCACTTTTTTATACAATTTTATACTCTACCTTGACACTTGGCACAGTCTGAAATGGAGGAGGAACTAATAGAGGATATTACTGTGGAACCCATAGACACTGACATCTCATACATACAAAGTTGTGCAGATAATGCTGGGCGAAAAAGAAGAGCTGCATATGTATTTGATAACACTATTTCTGATGTTTGTGAAGACAATACTGATCTGAATTTGTATTTTCTTAAATTTGAAAAAGCTTTATCATCCAATGTGCGTTTATGGTGGGATATAACCACACTGGATAATTACTTAGTTGTTAAAAGGATACCCAGGGGGCTCCGTATCAAAAAAACTCCCTCCTTTGGCTTTCCCAACAAAGAATTTGAGACCGAATGGATAAAGATTCTAGATGAATGCTCAGAAAAACTGATAGAACTGATTATAAAAAACAAAATTAAAGAAAGAAATGGGGTGAAAAAAACTATAAAAGAGTTACAACTTAATTTGAAGTCATATAAAGATATGGAAAATTTCAATGACATGGACAAAAATCTATCCAAAACTATCAATAACATCGAAGAGAAAATCATGATTAAAAAACAATCAAAATTTGATAGGGATAGAATTGATTATGAAAAAAACCAGATATATGCATGGCAGAAACCGCCTCCCCCAAGGATGACATACCAACAAGAGCAAACACAGAAAAGAGGTCCCAATAGAAAGAACACATATCAAGGAAAATCTACCCCAAACAAATCCATTCTAAAAAGAAGAACATCAGGAGCATCCAGTATATCGGATATTTCAGATCCAGAGAACCGACCTTCAGTGGTTTCATTCACAACAGATGAAGACACAGATCGCCTCAGTGACTTCACAGACGCAGAAGAACGTCACAAAAAAGATACATCATATCGTCAATATCCATTACGCCACCAAGAAAATCCATCAACCTCATTTGATCTGGGCAATCAAAGGGAGTCAAAAAACTCCCAAAGAGGACGCGGCGCTCGCCCAAAAGAAGGGCAAACAAAGAGAAGAAAAATGGAACATTGATGCCTGAGAACAATGTAATCAATATCTCGGGGATAGATCTAACAGAAGGAGAGACAAAGGTTCTCAATAAGGGTCTGAACTTTGGTATCCGGGACAACTTTGATCTTTTTAAAACTGTTATAGATTTGCAAAAATATATTAGAAAGTTATCTCTAAAGAAATTTTTCAACTCTAAACAGCCTGCTGTCTGTGACATCACTACACTGGACGACCCAGAGGACCCCACTTTGGGCCCTTTGGTGCGGGGGGTCACGGACGACAGGCTGTCTTTCAAAGAATATACAGCAATACAAGATATGAATGACTTATTCAATGAGCAAAATTTGACAGATATTCAAAATGTCAGTACCTCAGAACAGTTCCTCTTTTTGACTACTTCCAAACACACATCATTTAGGAATAAATCTATTTTCTGCCCTATGTTCTCCAAGGGCCCACATCTGGAGACCTATGAAAAACTAGTGGAAAAAGATCTACAACTATTAGCTAAGGGATACAATTTTACCACTTCGGTATCCAACAACTTATCCAAAGAAGAAGGTCAATCTTTGGCTGCTTTGAAAAGCAGAAAAGATATAGTGATAAAAAATGCAGACAAAGGTGGGGCCATAGTGGTAATGAGTTCTGAGATGTACCTTTCTGAAGCAATCAGACAATTAAACGATACTGATGCATATTGCAAACTTACCAAAGATCCCACGCAGATGTATCTGAAAGAAATTGAGAAGCTCATAGATCTGGGCAGAGAGTTGCATGTTCTATCTAAACCAGAATCAGAATTTTTGTACAACCCTTTTCCCATCATACCTATTTTTCACCATCTCCCAAAGATCCACAAGTCGCTTGGGTGTCCTCCAGGCAGACCTATAATATCTAGCATTGGATCTTTGGGAGATGGTTTATCTAGGTATGTGGATTTTTTCTTGCAGCCGTTGGTTCAACAATTACCCTCATTTTTGAAGGATTCTTTTGATTTGCTCCTAGATATAAGAAACATCACATGGTGTCACACATACACTTGGGTCACATTAGATGTGACTTCCTTATACACAGTAATTGAACACACTAAGGGCATTAAAGCAGTCACTTATTTTTTAAACAATTCCAACCTTCACTTGGCACAAATCACGTTTATTTTGGATAGTGTATTATTTTTATTACAGCACAATTATTTCACGTTTAACAATCAATATTATTTACAGACACAGGGCACGGCGATGGGGACTTCATTTGCACCTTCATACGCTAATTTATTCATGGGATATTGGGAAACACAACACATTTTCGGTGACACTAACCCGTATAGACATCACATTAAGTTTTATCGTCGCTATATTGACGACCTGTTACTAATCTGGTCTGGGGATGCACACACACTTTCACTATTCTTCACATACCTTGAATCCAACGACTGCAATCTTAGATTTACACATATGGTTCATGACCACTATATTGATTTCTTAGATCTCCACTTATATGTGGACACGGATCTTTCCATACAAACTAACATTTACAGAAAAGCAAATTCTCGCAACTCTCTGCTCAGATCAAATAGTGCACACCCTAGACCACTCTTGAACAGCATTCCCAAGAGTCAGTTTCTACGGCTCAGGAGGATATGCTCGACTGACTCAAGTTTCAAAGATCAAGCAGAACAACTTAAAATAAGATTTAAGGCTCGTGGTTACTCAGACAATGTTCTTGAAAGTGCACTACAAAACGCTAAACAATATAAAAGAGAAGATATATTGTGCAGACATAAGAAGGCCAAAAAGCAAAAAAGTACTCAGGAGGGTGATATACCCCTATTCATTACCACTTACTCGAGACAAGCAGGAAGTATACGATCAATCCTGAACAAACATTGGGAGGTACTCAGACTAGATGGGGATTTAGATAGAGTTACACTCTCCAAACCAAAAATAGTTTATCGCAAAGCCAAAACATTGGGAGACCACCTATCTCCCAGTATGTACAGAGATCGAAGGGGTCCAGAGAAAGGGTTTCCCAAGGGGTTCTACAAATGTGGAACATGCAACTTTTGCAAATACGCACTCCCCATTAAAACAATTAAAAACATCTTCACGGGACAAAGACATAGGATAAATTCATTTTTAACTTGTAACTCCAACTATGTTGTCTATGTTCTCAAATGCGCATGTGGTTCTAGTTATATTGGAAGGACTATAAGACCACTAAAGATAAGAATTAGGGAACATATCAGAACAATTAGAAATAAAGATGACAACTACCCAGTGGCCAGACACTTTAACAAATGTGTACAAGGCTCGATAGAGCATTTAACATTCAGTGCTCTGGAACATATCCCTGTTCATCCTAGAGGAGGAAACAGAGAGTCACTCCTTAACCGTCGAGAAATGCACTGGATCTATACCCTTGGGACATTGGCCCCCAAGGGTATGAACATCGACTGGGAGTTGAAACACTTTCTAATTTAAATACTCTCTAATTTAAATCAAATTCTAATCAAACACTATATGTTATATAAACATCAATAGCATACAGCATATCTACACCACTACAACACAACAGGTTTGACACATTAAGGATACAAAAACATAATTAAATTGTATATAGACATATTACCTGCATATACAGTTACACTATATGGCAGGGTATGACTAAGGACATTAATGTCCCCAAATAAACTGTAAATGTAACAAATAAAATGTATGAGAACTGTCTAAACATATATAGCTGTATAGGATTGTCAATGAAATGGGTGATTTCTAAGTGTTGTTTCACAAAAATGAAGTTGTTAAACAAGGAAAGAATATGATCTTCTTAATGTGGAATAAATAGAATATCTATATATATGAATGTACATCACCTATTTCTGTATTTTCTGTTCTGTACATATATATGTATATGACAATAAGTGTACTATGCCTCTTTCCATTAACTCCCTATATAGGGTGGACATATTAGGAATTCTGATTGTATGATTATTATTTAGAAGAGCTTATAAGTCTAATCAATGAACAACTAATATACAGCTATTACTATATTAAAATCAGGTTCCTACTGCTGTTTTACATTAAGAAGAAAAAATCTTTTTTAACAGCCTACTATTATCAATATCCGTGGTATATGATATGCATTATTCCTCTGCATCTGTTACCTCCTTACCACCATTTCAGCCGAGTAGATTGTTTCACTATATAGATACATTGTTTTTAATATGTGTTTAATGTTGTCTTACAATATTGTTGCTTTCTTTCATACACACTGCAGCAGCTCTGCTGATCTGAAACATCTCCTGCACATCACACACGCAGTACAAGGGTTCATTCATCCCATTGGCTGCACCAGACAGCCAATGAGATTGTAGCCTGACGTTCTAGCGCGAAAATCATCCCATTGAGATCAGCTGGAAGCAGGGATTAACCTATATCAGACGGGCAGTTGCAGTGTGTTGAATAGTTCTCTTTGATAAAGGGCAGACGCCTGAAACGCGTAAGAGATTTTTACTCACCACTTACCATGATGTCGATCATGCAATAAAGGACTTTTATTCATTTTGGTGTTTAGCCCCTGCATTTGCTCTGCTGTGCTCCGCTTACCTCCCGCAGGATTTTTTCTACTGTTTATCATCAGCGTGACGCACGCCTAAGGAACAGCTGATATCTGCCAACCGTGAGTACCCCAGTCCGCTTACCTGCGTTCTGGGGCTAATGTTCCTTGTACCCACATACCTCCTAAGGGGGACATTATACTGTTCTTAGGTAATCAGATATTTTACACTGATTTTACCGTTAGATACAGGTCCCGCCCGCCATAGAGGAGTAAGGGTTAACTGTATGGAACACACGGTTTACATGCTTCATAAGACGGCTTTTCCAACTTGTTATTGATCATATGACATATACCTACTATCATTTCTACAAGGAATACCACTTAGCTGAGCACGGTACTGGGGATCTTTTCCCTATTTTTTCATCCCTATATATTAAGCATTCTTCCTCCACTCATTTTAATTAATTATAATGATTATAGACTAAGAGGAAAACATAATAAACTGAAATCCTAACAAGAGTAGCATCAATGATCTTTGTACAGTATGTTTACCCTTTCGTAATAATACTTAATTATTGGCTGCAATGATTAGGAATTTGTTGGATACACTATGAATTCCATAGAGCTAAGTGGGTTACCTACAAGTGCCTGCATATGCTAAAAAGACATGACTCTAAATTGTATGTGTGATATCTACTAGATGGATTAATTAAGTATTATTACCAAAGAGTAAACATACAAAGATCATTGATGCTACACTTATTAAGATTTCAGTGTATTATAATGTAGCTCAAATGGATATCTAGCAAATTAGCGTCTATTAGGTTTTAACTTTCTTTGTTTCTCTCTTAGTTTATAATCATTAAAATTAATAAAAATTAGTGGAGGAAGAGTGCTTAATATATAGGGATTCTTTCTCTTTTTGTATAGTAAGTGAATGTACAGTAGATGAAAAGTGAAAAGTGAAGCACAACGAAAAAATGAATATTCGAACAATGACGAGGTGACCCCAATAAAAAATTACATTTTAATGTCGTCACATGGACAGGGTAGAAAACGCACCACCTACGCGTTTCACACTAACATGCACTTTATCAAGGTATACAAATTTACTGTAAAAGAACACACTCTGTATAGTAACCAAAATGCTATTAACTGAAAGCAGCATTTCTTCTTGTCTGTTTTTTCTTATTTTAATAGATACTGTACAGCAGTTCCTTTCAATTATGATAATGCAATTATCTAAGCTGCCGATCAATCTGTTCTCCCGAAAGTTTCGCTGAAGATCCTGCTTCTCAGGGCTCGCAATATGGCTGCCTATTTCACAAGAAGAAGGGGTGAGGCTTCTTGAATGGTTGCTATAGCATCCAAGGAAGCTTAATACATAAAATATCATTACAAAAGGGCAAAATTGGGGAGGGGTGAATAAAAATAAATGCAGTAAGTATTATGCAATACTACACAACTTGTTTATTAAAAAAAAACAACCACATATAGGATTTTGAATGAAATGCTGCTTGAACAATCCTAAAAGGTAGATTAACACCTGTCACTGCACAATCCTAAATAGCTGCTGAATTTTGGCTGAAGATTACAGCAAATCATTTTAATATAGAGACGAGAATTGGTATCACAAGTTGGAATAATTTACATAAGTATTGAAAATCTTTATCTTTAGTCCTGGAGTGAACAATCACGTTATGCTTTAAGCATATACATATTACGAATCTAGGAATACACTTTGCTCGTGGTAAACCATTTCACGGCGCTCGGGAAGTCAGTACTGTTACATTTTTTCATTCAATAGCACAATAAGCCACTGACATATGATATGATATCCTCATCACTGCTCTGGTGCTGTTGAGTCGATAAACATTAGAATCTTTCTTGGTGCAATGAACACAGGATTTAAGATTTATAGTTGCGTACTGTAATAAAGCTGAATGATCAATAGATTCCACTGAAAATTGTACAGTCATCTCCTGCTGAGAGACACATTTATTTTAACATAAAATTGATCTGTTTTCTAAAAATTGCTGACTCCATTAATATGCAGAGATACATCCAGGCTGTTTTTCTACATGTTCTGTCCCTTCAAGTTTCCTAAATATACATCTTTACATTATAATTGTAATATTATTAACACACACTGCAAGACTATTAACTTCAGTAGACTGACTTTGTTGATGAGATTAATGCTGCGGGGGTCCTATCTGTAAGCATGGACTCACAGCGTGATCGCGGCAAACACTGTCCCTGGGGACAGTAACTATAAGTCTTACTACATCTGTAGGCATATTCACATGAAGACAGAAAATAGATTTTACATAATCTTTATCTTTAATAAGGTCTTCCCAAGTTTAGTCATTGAAAGCACCCGACAGGCCAAGTTTGCATGGCAACACAGAAAAAAGAAGTTGCAATTAGAGTTACTGTAGGTTAAAGCACTATTGGTATACCCCCAAAAAATCAAAATGCCCACCCCCCAGGTTTAAATTAGGGGGTCTCCGGAGCTGAGCTGCATTCATCTCAGCTCCAGAGAACCCCTGCTAGAGAAGCTGCAAGGATGACATCACGGTCTCCTGTTGGCCTGTGGGACCTTTAACCAGCCATATTGTGAACCGAGTCGGGGCTGTTACCTTTGTTTTTAGTTGCTTTTGAGAACCAAAATTGAAGAGCGCTGTGTTTAATAATGTTCTATAATTAACTATTGCAGGATTTATTGTTCCTTATTCCTTAGAATATGGAACATGTGGATGCCTACGGTTGAATCACAATATTTCATGCCATAGTGTACCTCCAAATAAAACGTTATGCTAGGCCTAAGATTGTCATGCAACAGAAAAATGACCAAACACAAGTTTGGTAGCTCACTGGCTCATGTTTACATTTTGTCTTTCATGTTGCTGATGCTTTTAGAATCATCATGCATTTGTATGAAATTTTTAACAAGTTTTTCATAAAACAAATAATCATTTAATTAATAGTGTATTGCCATTTTAGGATCGCCCCTTAAGATAAATTCTATATTACAAATCAGTATGGTGTACTGACTGTATAAGTTCAATAAGAAAAAGTTATTTCTATGAAGCTTAAAGAAGCAATGTGGGCCCTGTCTAAATATATAAACCTTCTATTCCCCTAATGTCCCTCACTTTACTCATAAACCAATAGAAGTAGTGTGCAGGAAAAAAAAATCCTGTTTGTTATTACTGTATGGGAATGTATTGCTGTTGAGTAAAACTGGAACAATTTGTGTTTTTTTAAAGGTGCAAGAAGCTGAAGTATCCCAAGGATCTGCCACAGATTTCGATTATTTTCATCTTTGTAAATGAAGCCTTGTCAGTGATTCTGCGCTCAGTACACAGTGCAGTGAATCACACCCCTGCCCACCTTCTGAAGGAGATTATCCTAGTGGATGACAACAGCGATGAAGGTAGGCTGAACTCTTATAGGATAATAAATATCTTTTATCAAGGTCCCCATGGCAGAATGGGTGGAGCATTGAGCTGTGTAAAGAATATGGATCACATACTTCCCTAGCTTGTGTTTTATTTTTATAATCATTTTATGAACATTTGCACCAAGCCAGCCATGAAAGATATTAGTCTAAATTAAGGAGCTTTGAGGTTTTGACTTCACCAAGCATCAGAATGATTGAGACCCCATTCACACGGTTATTTTTCTCTGCATCAGTAGCAGTTGTCAAGTGATGACTTGTAAAGCTATTTTGGATAGAGATGGGCAAACAAGCCGGGAGTCCGTTTTCCCGAATTCCACGGATTGTTTAGACCAAATTCATCCCTGACAAAAATACGTCTCCGGTATTTGGGTACTAAAAAAGCAGAGCGGCTTAATTCAAATCAGTCATTGAATCCGAACTCCGATTTCATATTGAATCCAAAATCCGTTGCCAGATTGTTAAAAATCCACACTCTGGTTAATCTGAGTGGAGAGCAAGTGAGAGAGAGCAAGAGAGCGAGAATTTCAATTTAGTAGTATCTCCAGTTGTATATACATACCCCCAAATAAATTAGGACCACATGCCTGTACTGAAAAAGGAGTACACCTGAGGTACCTGGCAGGTCTTTTCATGCAGCTGGTTGTGAAAAATCCAATGCAGATCATTCTTCCTGTAATTATACAGGTAAATAAGAATTTTAATCAGTTAGTGTTAGGACCTGCGATATCTGGTCATGCCTTGAAGTGGCTTGCAGGCTTATAATGCTTTGGCCAAAGGGTTAAACTAAATTACCCTTTTTTCAAGAGAATATATAAGTATTTCACTGTGTATTTTTGTCATATTGGATGTAGCTCTGGGCTCCCTTTGTGTTTTATTTTTTGTAGTATACATTGCCATGCACAGTAGCACTCCTTTTGACACTATATATATATATATATATATATATATATATATATATATATATATATATGTGGTAATTTTGGGGGTTTATACTGTATGAGCTTACTGGGTGTCTGTGTTTTTATTTTCTTTGTAGATAGTAATTTTGGTATTGCTAGCAAACAGAAAAAAGTAGAAGACAAGTATTTGATACGATCATTTTTACAGGGCCTGGGTAAAATAACAATTTAGTAATCATTTTTGACAGAACAGAAATAAGTACAATTTCTACTTTATGGATGATTTCATTTTTCCTCCTGCTACATGGGACAGCAACCTTTAACCCTTTGAGTGCCGGAGTGGTCATGGTGCTTGAGTGATATGGCCCGGCACAGTGCTGTCATGTGACTGTTTCAATATGGGTCACGTGACCACGGGGGCCATTATACAGGAACGGAAGTTGTCATCCTCTTCTGTTTCATCACTAGATAGATCGCTTCCTGTGCTCAATGGGAGCGCAGGACACTATGTTAACATAATTCTCGTTTTGGGCATAATGCAGTCACAATGTGATAGGACCTCAGGAGTGCCAGTCACCATGACGCTGTGCTTATGTTCTGGGGCACCAAAAGGGTTGAAGGGTATTTGGGGGAGAGTCAGGAGTCCCAGGTGACAAGAAAGTGCAAACAGAAGATAACTTAATCTTATGATTCCCAGCATTTCATTATCCACAAATTGGCATGTGGGATCCTGTGTCTGTCTAAAGTCCTGGTACTACAAGAACAGCAGAGTAAGATTAATTCCTGTTTATAAATAATTCCTATTATATCACACTTTGCCTATTTCAGATACAGAAGTAAAAGTATTTACTGTGATATGTCCATCTGAAAGGCAAGAGACATTTTTACTTCTGATATGTAGCGTTAAGGAACAATGACATAGAGCTGGGGTGTGCAAACTGGGGGGCGTGAGATTCTCTGCGAGGACCGTGGGTTTACAGAGGCCCTGTGCACACCACAGGCATTTAAGTTATATGCAGGGGGAGCGGTGAAGGCCTCTGTAAACTTAATTCACCTTGGCAAAGAAGGCTTCTGGAGACTTGTGGCATCAAATGACGCTGAAGGGGTCACCTGCCGCCGCGTTGGCATGGCAACATGACGTTGTGATGTCAGAACGCCGGAGCCAAGGCTAGGAGGGAAGGCGCGAGGAGGTTGGGTGAGCCGGCAGGGGGACGCAGGGGGAACATAGCTATAAGAGACGCAATGCTGACTGTTTATTTTATTTAGTAAGATTAATATACTGTAGCATAGAGGTCACAGGAGCCAGGAACTTAACACTTGCATCAAGACAGTCCAGACAAATGACAAAGAAGTTGAATAAAGAGTATTTATTTTGGCCGGAGTCAGCAGACACAGCATACACAATCAGAGCTTACACTCACCAAAACAGGGAATACAGGAGGGAATCCAAGCAACCTACTGTAGGTGCCAGGCTCCACTTCAAAGGCGTACCAAGGGTTTGCTTCCTCTCCTTTTGAGGTAGTGACCATCCAGACTTCTCTGGTGCAATAGGCGGCTGAGCACTTTCAAATTCCCTGCTCAAAAGTCCTGCTCTATGCTTCTCCGGAAACATACAGTCCCGCAGCACAGAAACACTTTTAAAGCTTCCGCTTGGATAGTTTCTCAGTCTAGTTTTCCGGTGTCTTCGGCACAGCCTCGGGGCACACCACTTAATCCAACACCACATCAGGATCAGAATATGACTTGGAACTCTGATAGTGTTGCCCTTACATAGATTCCCCACTGCCAGAGGAAATCGTGGTAGACAGGGCCGTAACCAATCACAGCGTGGATGCTGCACAGGAACCAATCAGGATGCTCGCCTACATTGGCCAATCAGGGCTGCAGGCGGGGCAGAGGCAAGTTAAAGGGCAGGGAGGGAACTATGACAAGCCATGGGAGCAGTGTCTGCCA
This sequence comes from Ascaphus truei, assembly GCF_040206685.1. NCBI lineage: Eukaryota > Metazoa > Chordata > Amphibia > Anura > Ascaphidae > Ascaphus > Ascaphus truei. Next base: position 201,763,543 of record NC_134485.1, on the reverse strand, counting down.
GCGGAAGCTTGGCATCGGCTTCCCCGGCTGGAAGGACATACACTGCTAGGCTCGGTGCTGCAATGTCTGGTGGAATGGTCAAATGTGCTGCTTTTCGGGTGAATGTCCCATCGGTCTAATCTCTGCCCCTGCTCACTCTCCCTTTGTTTCCTGCACCTTTCCTACCCCTCAAGTCCCAGCAATAGCCAGTTCTGAGGACATGCGGGCTACACAAAGGGTTTCTCAGTCCTGCATGTCCAGAGACCTTTGCTCTGCTTTGCAGTATGCACAATCACATTTTTATGCTTAGGTATAGTTTATAACACACAGGAATAAAGAATTAGTTACATCCCAGGAGAAGGATTTCAGCAGGGGAGACGCGGAGACAGATTTAGGAAAGAGTAGAGTGATTCTGGCAGAAGCTACCATGTATATTAAAATGTGGAACTTCCAGGGTCTGGTGGCCAGATGAGCCCAAGAAAAGGAGTGGCAAGGGTCAGGGACCCGACTTAACTTTTATTATGCTGGGACCTGGGCCCTTTTCCGTAACCATAGACACTGGGAATATTTAACTACCCTTGATGTTTAGTTTGTTAGGACATTGATTATGGCTGATTATGTCAGTGTGTCCTGTTTATAGTGATGACTACAGATGTGTAAAAAGTTTGCAGCGAACCATGCGAAATTGAGCTTCGCATTTGCGTGAAAAATGTGGCATGCATTATTTTGTTTTGACAACATTTTCAACATTAATTCAGATGATGAAATAAGGCTTTTACAGGGGGGAAGGAGGGAGACTCTTTCTCTTGCAAATTCCAACAGCAGCTAAGACTGATTTCATCATTTTTGTAGGCTTGTTAAACTTGGTAAAACATGTTGCGAAACTGTAACATTTTAAAGAAACTTCACAAAGACAATCTCTAGTGATAACTGTGTGAATGTGTCAGTTCAAGTGTCAAGTATGGCCACTTATGACAAATTGAGACAGTTAATATGTTTTTTTTTTTAATTCTGTACCTTGCATAACGTTTTTTGATGAGAGACAAAACCATGTTTTGCAAACTAGCTTTGCATTAAATTGAATTATCCATCAATAGCATCTTCCTTACAGTATATATCGGGTTGTGGATGTACTTTAGGCAAAGCAGCAATCCTCTCCAGATGCCTATACAGGCAGTCCTCGGTTATCCAACGGGATCCGTTCTGGAAGTTGGATAGTGAAACCGTTGTAAAGTGAGTCCCATGTTAATCAGTTGCGGTGAGCGTTGGATAACACATGCCATTGTCGAAAAACGGCCCTTAGGGTTGCGTTGTAAAGCGTTGGATATGCCATTCGTTGTAAAGTGAAATGTTGGCTAACGAGGAATACCTGTATGAGTTTACTTCATAATGTTAGTACCTTGCTCCCTGAGCATGTGTCTCTTTAAAAGAAAAAAAAAAAAATAGTGTTAAAAATCATTTTTTAATCTTCAACGTTTGAGGTTACCTTGATAACCTTTAAAACTTGGCTCTGGGAGAGTGCCATTTTAACCCACTCGATACATCATATTAAAAAAATATAAACAGCATTAGAAAGGGCATTAAGAAAAAAGAAACAACATGAAAAAAAATGGCGATCAGCACAGACTGCTTCTTTAAAACGCAGTCTACAAAAGGGTAGCTAAATTGTATGTTATGTTATGTCTGTGCCATGTCATTTCTCACACTGTCAGGTAAATAATATTGTTAGATACAGCATTCATTGTGCATCTACAGAAGTTTGCATAACGAAAAGTCATATTTAGCACTGAAAAGATCTACAACACGGAGTGCGGGTTAAGGAGGCGATAAAGGAGATGATAAAATAATGGGAAGAAACAGTCAGTTTTTTTAATGCAGTCAGACCAGTACTGATATTAGGTCTTGCATCTGCTACAAAGACATCGCTTAGAGAAAGAAAGCATGGATTGGAACAAGTACTCTGGTCCTGAATATGAAAGTTGAAGGTAGAGGAGTGGAGTTTTGGGGAAAGTTCTTCTTGTGTTGTTCCTGCAACTAATAATCCCCTTCCTTACTCTCTCAACATCAGGTTGTGTACAGTATATCATTAACAGTTCATCGACTCTCTCAGTGATATGTTGTCAGCACTTAAACTAGAGCCTATCTACCAAAGTGAACCATCTGACAAACTGTTCCATAGCTAGCACAAAAAAGAGCACTATATTTATGAAAGACAAGACAAGAAAACTTGTTGAACACAACTAGAGTTTTTCAGTACATAAACATGGCGTAATTTGTTCGCACTGGTTTTGCTGGTGTTTTGTTATGCTAAAATTTACAAAATCACCATATTTACAAAGAATTACCTAACATTGGAGTCAACATTTTGTTTTCCTTCTGAGTGTTCACCATAAATACAAATCTGTGCAAATCTTTTGCATATCTCTCGTCCTACAGATAATGTAGTTCTGAAATATCCTGAATACACAGCGACTTTAGGAACGGCATGTCTCTGTTATTTTCTTCTTAACTTTAAGTAGAAATTTTCGTCACGTTTTGCTGAAAAGTTCTTTACATTCTTAGCTTGTAATTTAGGAACTTATCCTACACTACCGACACACTTAATCACACTGCGGCCAGATCCGCA